>NW_028301540.1:32527500-32675000 GCF_042242905.1 Orbicella faveolata
AAGGATCTGTGCTATAAACACGGCCCTTACTAGAATCAATATAAATAGAGCACTGCTTCCTCGTCTGGAAACAAGCCACATGAAAAAGAACGTGTCAGCCGGAGAAATAACTGATATGAAATGCAAATGTCAAGCCAAGCGATCAACTCGCTTTCAGTAGCACATAATTAGAGGGACTTACTAAGTGACCAAACCAGACGAAAACTCATTTGTGAGCGCTAGAGCGAGAAAGAAACTGAACGGCAATGTCGGAAGACTTGAACAAAACCATGAATGGCACTCAGCCATCGAGCTGCTACAATCCTACAGTAGGAAAAATCGGGCAAACCGTCGCTTACTGCCTGATTTTTCTTGTTTCGCTGGCTGGGAACACCGTCATCGGAATAATTGTCTACAAGACGAAAGCCATGAGAAAACCCATCAACTTTTTCATTGTAAACATGGCCATGTCCGATCTGCTGTTTCCGATTTTTGTGATTCCTCGAGAGATACAGAAGCTTTATATAGACTCCTGGCTGATCGGTGGTCCTCTTGGCCAGGCCTTATGTAAGCTGGTTCACTTCTTATCAGATGTCTCCCTTATTGTTTCTGTTCAGAGCCTGGTTCTGACAGCTGTGGATCGATTTGGAGCTGTGGTATTTCCCCTCCGTTCCCCACTCATCAGTTCAAAGCTGTGCCCGTTCTTCATTCTCGTCACTTGGATCGTCGCGTTGGCTTTTTTCTCCCCATTTCTCTCCGCCTACAAACTTGTTGAATATCCAGAAGGGTTGAAGTGTGTTCTACCTTGGAATGAAGTCTTTGGTGAGTCCTCGTTTTTTCGGAATTACATCGTGGCATACTTGTTAGTTTTCCATTTGATCCCGTTACTGTTGATAGCCATACTTTACATTATCATCTATACAAAGCTCAAGTCACACAAGATTCCAGGCGAGCAATCGACCAACACTGGAAAACAACGTCTGCAAAGGGAACGAAACGTGTTAAAGATGGCCATTGCTATTGTGTTAGGGTTTGCAGTATGCTCGATGCCCTACGTTATGTCCATGTTACTCCTGTTCTTTGGATCGGACTTTGTGAAATGGTCTTGTGGCTTCCAATACTTTATTATTGTTGCCTTTTTTATGGCTCGCGCAAATTGTGCCATCAATCCTTGTATCTGTTTTATTTTCAGCTCAAATTATCGTAGAAAACTGAAAACTTTACTTAAAAGTAAATAGTTTTTGAACAGTGCAATAACTGTGTTGATTCTCTGTTCAGTTGAGAATGTCAGTCGACCTGAAATTTGTAAAGAACGTTAATCAAAACTGCTTTGTAATCAATTCAATGTACACTAACTTAATGATTCTAACGCTTCCTTGGACACTGAGTTTACGATCACTTTGTAGTATTCTGGAAAGTCCATTTGTAATTTTCTTAATTCAAGGAAACTCTCAGGTCGTCTTAAGCCGTGCAAATAATATTTATCTCACTACTGTATTGGATTGAATGTACCTCATAAACTTTACAGAACGATACGTTTCTAATCTTTCTTTTCATTGACGATACCCTTGGCCATCGTTTGTGGTTTTTACGTAAAATCAGTTACCATAGTAAAGTTTGATTCTCCTAAGGAAGCTTTATTTTTAATAACTTTCCTCGCAATTTCAGTACAACACTGAAATTTAACACCCTCTTCTTTTGCTTTTTTTTATCGCCAATGTCCTCAATGCTTGACTCGACATCATTTATAAGGTTCATAGGTGCAGCAAACTTAATTTATTGAATCATGTTTAGAACAGCCAAATACCGTAATTCTGAAGACAATTATAGTGTTGCAAGGCATATAAGAATGTACACTACAATATGTAGAACCCGTATTATTGTATTGCACCAAGCTGGGGGACTTCTCCCTATAGTTGACTAAAGGAAGACTTTTTTTAGGCTGGAAGTATTATAGGACTTAACAGGATAGGGATTTCAAACATAAATTGATTATTTATCCAAGATATAAGATCTAGTGGGGCCACATATAGGTTTGTGAAAGGAGTTTCAAGCTAGAAGCTACATGTATATGAAAGGGAAGCGTTTCCTGTCAAAACCACTGGATAGGATTTTGACCTTGGAGCAGAGCCTCCTTGTATAAAACTTTGTTACTTCCCTTCCCCCTTCCCGTGGACAAAGTTATTTAGTAAAAAAACTTACAAATTGTAAATAAAAACGTCCCCTTCACTTTGGGTTCAAGATTGAAAAAAACTGTCTGAAATGATTCTTATAATATTGAAGGAAATACTTTCCTTTCTGTAGATTTCCTATTTACCAGCAAGCTAAAATCAAATTGTTTATGTTTGACATAGCATAAATTAAACAGGATTTTGCCAATATCCGTTCCCCACTCGATCAGTTCAAAGCTGTGCCCGTTTTCCATTCTCGCCACTTGGATCGTCGCGATGGCTATCGACTCCCCAGATCTCTTCGTCTACAAACTTGTTGAATACGCAGATGGACTGGTTTCTGAGTTACACTGGAATGAAGTCTGTTGTTACATTCTTTATCATCCTTTCGCTGTTGATAGCCATACTTTACATTATCATCTATGCAAAGCTCAAATCGCAGAGGATTCCAGGAAAACAATCGGTCAACGCTGGACAACAACGCCAGCAAAGGGAACGAAATGTATTAAAGATGGCCATTGCTATTGTGTTAGGGTTTACAGGATGCTTGCTGCCCTTCGGTATCTTCTGGCTTCTGAACTTCTTTGTATCGGGCGTCAACGCGACTTGTGGCTTCCAAAAACTTCACGTTTATCACTCTCTTTATGGCTAACGCAAACTGAGCCGTAAACCCTTGCATTTGTTTTATTTTTAGTGGAAACTATAGTCAAGGGCTAAAGAATCTCCTGGGATTCTTTTGAGCAGAGCAGTCTCAACGTAGTCAAAGAACAATATAAACCGGAACATACGGAAAGAAAAAGCTTTTAACAAACGACGCAGTCTCCTAAAATTGACTCTGCAAGATCAAGTAAAATTTCTCTAAGTTACGTGACGTCTCGGGCTCTGAATTGTGCCATAAATCCTTCTATCTATTAATATTTAGTAGAAATTATCGTGAAGAATTTAGAATCTCCGATGAATGATATTTGACTTACAGCGTAGTAACCTATGACACCTCCGAACAGTCGAGAGCGTCGGTCGACCTGAAACGTTTAAAAAAACGCTCGCTTAACGAAACTTGTAGAACGGTTTTAAATCTTTCTTTGGACACTGAGTTTATTATCACTTTGTAAGTTATTCTGTGACATTTGTAATTTTCTTAAAATTCATGGGATGTTTTTGGTCGTCCTAAATCGTGTAAATAAGTTATATTTCAATACTGCTTTATATTTGGTTCAATGAACACTTGAAAAACTTTATATAAAGGTTTCTAACCGATCTTTTGACAAACTTTTCTTTCTTCCAGTTTCAGGAAAACAAATTAGTCGCCCTCTGACCTGGGTCTCTCTTTTATTATCGCCTCTGTTCTCTTTGTCTTACTCGAGAGTATTTTTAGAAGCTGCACCGAGTTGGTGTATTTCGTATCAAGCAGCCGCGAAACGAATGGTCAAATTACCTGCATGTTTAATATAGAAACCGTGAGCTGTTTACTCTGTGATTGTTTGTCATCTTGAGAGTTTTGACGAAAAAACCTTTATCGTGTATTGTGACGAATTTCAGTATCTTATCTTCAAGACATTCAGTCTAAGCAATCATATCAGGATAGGTACGCATGGTTTATATACAGCGCGTCTCTAGTTTGTTAAAAGACTGATTTGGATATTGGTGAAAACGAGAGTAAACGGCAGCGGCAACCGTTGACTGAGTGGGCTCATTATATTGGACATTGCAATGAAATTTCTAAATTTAAACTCTGTCAAGTAACAGACTCTGCTGGAGCACCACGATGATTTTTTATTGAGTTTAAGCGAGAGTGGAATTTTAACGTTAAACATGCTGTGTTCTCACTGACTCATCTTTAGATGGAAAATGAGATTCACGGCAAACGAATAACAGAAAGAAGAAAATTAACGACTAATATGCTTCAAGCCGCGCTGAAATTTAAAAGCAACTCAACCACATGTCGTTTCGAAAACATTTTAAACCACTGTCTGCTGCAAGTTTCATCGATGTCAAGAAAAGAAATGAAAAGCAATTTGAGGCCCAAGCTGATAGGTCACTTTCATTTTGTTGAGCTGCTCACGAATGAAATAGGAAATCTTGGTGATTGTTGCAAACAGGCGAAAGAAAGAAAAAATTCATTTGTCAGCATAAGAGCGGAAAAAGAAACTGAACAGCAATGTCGGAAGACTTGAACGCAACGACAAATGAAACACAGCCATCGAACTTCCCCAGCAATCCTACAGCAGGAAAAATCGAAAAAACTGTCGCTTACTGCCTGATTATTCTTGTTTCGCTGGCTGGGAACAACGTCATCGGAATAATTGTCTACAAGACGAAAGCCATGAGAAAACCAATCAACTATTTCATTGTAAGCATGGCCATGTCCGATCTGCTGTTTTCGATTTTTTTCCTCGAGATATACAACTGCTCTACATAGACTCCTGGCTGATCGGTGGTCCTCTTGACCAGGCCTTATGTAAGCTGGTTTACTTGTTATCAAATGTCTCCGTTACTGTGTCTATTCAGAGCCTGGATCTGATAGCAGTGGATCGATTTGGAGCTGTGGTATATCCCCTCCGTTCCCCACTCATCAGTTCAAAGCTGTGCCCGTTCATCATTCTCGCCACTTGGATCGTCGGATGGCTGTTGGGTTCCCAGGGCTGGTCGCCGTCAAACTTGTTGAATACCTAAGAGGCTAGGGGTGGTGTGTTTGCTGCATTGGAAAGAAGTATTTGGAGAGTCCTCGTCCTTTGAAAATTACTACTTGTCCATTGCTGTAGTATTCGCTTTTGTCCCGTTACTGTTGATAGCCATACTTTACATTATCATCTATCTAAAGCTCAAGTCACAAAAGATTCCAGGCGAGCAATCGGCCAACGTTGGACAACAACGCCAGCAAAGGGAGCGAAATGTATTAAAGATGGCAATTGCTATTGTGCTAGGGTTTGCAGTATGTTGGCTGCCCCTCGCTATCAGCGGGTTTCTCGTTACCTTTGCGGAGAACATGATAAGGTCTTGTGGCTTTCTATATTTTATCACTGTTGGCAATTTTATGGCTCGCGCAAATTGTGCCATCAATCCTTGCATCTGTTTTATTTTCAGTAGAAATTATTGGGAAGGACTTAAAAGACTCTCCTTGCATAAATGATTCTTTAAACCAACGCTGTATCTGATGATACTCTGTTCTGCGCAATCGAGAGGGTCAGTCCACCTGAAATATTTAAAAACCGTTAAAATTAAAACCGCCTTTTGTTATTATGTTAAATCATCAGTTAGTACAGTAGTGAATAGTTAAGCCTGATTCCCTTTCCACAGCCATTCTATGTAAACCTCTCCCTAGTTTCTCTCTTATTTTTTATCGCCAGTTTTCTCTTTGTTCTACTCAACAGTATATTTATATTAGTTTTGATATTCACTGTTTATTTATAAGTGCAAAACAATACAACACTTCTGAATTCACTGCTTTCATATTGTCTAGCGAACAAATGTTATGCGTTTGTCTGGGCTGGTCTTACTGGGAATAAACCTTTTGGGAAATAAAAGCCGGCTCACCTTACTTTAATAGATATGAATATATTCACTGTGTTTGAAAATCAGGATGAATTTTTAACGTGTATAAAAAAGATTAAACATTAAACATTAAAGTTCTACTTTGACTCACTTTTACGTTTCATTACAATATTGGTATCACAAAAATGACCAATCATTGGTAAACAAGATATGGTCATCTTCGTGGCATAATTGGTTACTAAAGAAACATTACAACCCGTTTGAAACATCCTAACTTAATTTTAGCTTTAAGCGCTTATTACTCCAAAACAGCTGGTGACGTACACTTGTTATTATCAAATTGTAATTAGCATGATAAGACGCAACTTTTTTGCAAAGTTTTGAAACAAATTTGTTTGCGATACTCTTCCGCAGTTGAAATACATTTATATACATGTCTTCACTACCTCCCTTTGACCACAGTGGCGGTGTTTTTACTTCAGTAATAGGAAAAAAGAAAGAAAACCTCTGGGACCAGGGAAGCTTCAGGTTAGTTGGAGAACAGTGCCAAAACAAGGAAAGAAAAAGGAGGGGAGGAATTTTAGTCAAGAGCTTTTCCGCGCCGCACTCCTCCCCAATTTTTCTGACTTTTTTTTTGCGCTGCTTTTCAACCAACTGAACACATAGAGCAGGTTAATCAGGACAGTCTCTAGTGCTGACACTGCAAGGAGAAATTTAACGAAAGAGATAAAATCTGAACATTCAATATTTCAACTAAAGCAATTGTGAAGTAAGGCCGGTTTAGAATTAAGGCCCTAACCGACCTTTCCGTTAATTTTTGGTAATTCAAACGGTAGGTCGGATAAATCGCAATCCCAGACCTGTACTTGGAAAGCTTTGAACATTGGAGCCGGTCTGGATAGCGTAATGGCTGCCACAGTAAAAAGCTTTCACCAACAAACTTTACACCATTTAATTAAAATTTGGCGGGCTTCGCGACTGGCTGCGATGGAAAATATCTGTGAGATGGTCTGAGATTTGCGATCTAAAGTCCTGGCCAAACGGACTCGCAAGTAGCCGCAAGTTGAACTTGCGTCGAGACTTACGCTGGGTGATCAAACGGACTCGCAAGATTCCTCTCTAGTACAAGTAAATCATGAAAAAAAAAACATTTCAAGGCCGACATATCTTGTATTCATTGGCTGACAATAGGATATGGACGTCACTCATCTTGCGTTGACTTGGGTTGGGTGGCCAAACTTGCGCGCAAATTTGATCGCAAGTCAACGCGAGTGCAGGCAAGGCCAGGCCAAACGGAGTCGCAAGTAGAGCCAAGTTTTCAACCTGCGTCTACTTTCGAGTCGATGTGGCCAGGGCTTAAATTACCACTCAGGAGACGTTTGGCGATGAAATTTAGGGCTGTTTCTCTCCTTCGGTAAATTTGCTGAGTTTGAGATGGGTCACGATGAAAAATATCTGCGAGATTTGCAAGCTTAAATTCCCGCTTGGCGGGCGATGTAGGAAAGCGATGGTTAGGGCAACTATATATCAAGCATGCTCTTAGTGAAATGTTTAGGGAGGGAGAGCTTTTGAAGCAAATTTACGGGTATACATTTTATACTTCGGCCGCGGGATGAGGGACAATTTGCATTTGTGACCACTTAAACCCGGTCTGCCACAGAAATCCCGCGTAATTAAGATTTCGCGATAATCAGGTCCTGACGACAATACAGTAAACGTCTTGCGCTTTTAGATTATCCCGCCTCCAGTTGGTTCATCTCATATTCAACAGACCGAGAGAGGCGCGGTGGCTTCATGGTTAGTCTACTGTACTCCAGATCGAGCAGTCCGGGTTTCGTTTCCTAGCTGTGTTGGGTTCCTGAGCGGGGCACTTCACTCTCACAGTGACTCTTCTCCACCCAGGGGTATAAACAGGTACCGGGCAACTGCTAGGGTTACCTCACAGAATGCTATGGGAGCCGGGGGGGGGAGGAAACCTTCAACGGACTTACGCCCAAGTCCAGAAGATTGAAAATACCCTTAGTTACTTCATGGAATGGAAACCCTGGATCAGTTCAGACAGTAAGGACTATTTTGGTTCGAGTAAAGACTTTACTTTACTTCTGTATTATTATGTTTTGTAGTAAACAAAAAAAACAACAACAACAAATTGAACTCAGTTCTACAACTCCATATAAATGTCTCAAGAGCGTACTACTTTAAAAATGTCACTGAAGTTACTTGCATGCTTAATTCTGAAAAATAACTATCCACAGTGAACTATATTTATCCAGTCGCGTAAAACGACTGTAATCAACAACAAATATGTATGTAGCTAATGCGTTTAATGAGGACACTAAATAAAGAAAAAAAAAGTTGTAAATAGAACAAAAACTTGATCGAGTTGTCTTAGCTCAAGGCCGGGCGGGGATCATTATGTTGTGTCAATCGTTTTCGGGTCACGTGGTCTCCAGGCCGTTTGTCTCAGATAATACGTTCCCGAAATCATTTGACCGTGAAGGCCTGGAAGAAAGCGTCGCAGGAACTAGTCAAAGTAAATTGCTTCTAGCCGCTTCATACTACGAAAACTGGAGTTAATGAGCCTTTTATACCGGCCCGAGGTAAAAAAAATATAGGTGTAGTCTAAATAGTATTTCAAAACTTGAGTGCTAGTTATTTTAATTCGATTACAGTTTTACTGCTAAGAGTTTTATAAACATGAAACGCCTGCAGTTTCAAACTTTGCCGGACCGCGATTTGTCCGCGACCGAGAATGTATGACCACAGTAATGATACGGTTTTACTGCAGGCTGGCGTCAATATAACTGTGATGAACTGTGGTATAACTGATAACTTCGATGTGACTGCCATTGAAGTGCAGTATGACTTTGCCATAACTGCGATATTATTACACTTAAAAAATGCTTAAAGACCGCGCTATAACAGCGTTGAGTCTGCGTTATACCTGCGGTGCGTTTGTAATGTTCGATACTACAACTTTTACCACTTAAGAGACCACTTAAGATGAACGTCAATTATACTCCTACTGATATACTAAAAACACTGTTAACAGCATGGTGCAAAACGAGGAAAGATCTCCTTTTACAACTACTTAATTCCACTGGTGTTAACCGACTTAACATAACAGCCATTCGAACGGAATTAAGATCGATCTCCTCACTTGACCAGAGTTATTTAAAGACCTGAATCAGCTTGGGATGCCTGTGGAATATCAACAGCAAGAAGTGTTATTACATGAGGATCTAGCTAGAGCGACATTACATTGCAGTTCAGAATTCGTCATTGATTAGAACTTTGGCTGTTTATCATTTATCTATCACGGTTTAGGCTCGAAGGTGCATTCCACATCGCTTGAGGAACACGTTGAAAGATTACAGATAACGAGTTTGGGGAAATTTACTTTATATGTTTAAATAACTAATAGAAAATTGAGCGAAAATCAGTGATTTTCCCCCTACCCTTTGCATTGCTCCTTCCACCAACCCACCCATCCCCCGAAAAGTAAATTGTCCAATCAAACAACCCAACGTTGAACTGACAGAGGCGCACAGGGAAAACATTAAAATCACATTGTACATCTTTATAAATACCATAGTGTTCCAAATATATAAGCCTGGATTATAGTTCATTTAAATACCTTAACTGGTGTATTTTCGGGCTCTAACCCCGGGTTGTCGTAGAACGTTCGCCTTGTTCCCGAGGGAAACGGGTCTGGATAGTCGTATTCCCCACTCGTGCGGAGCTCCGGGTCCAGGTTCCCGTACAATGGCGCAGGATTGAGCTCATAAGAACCCGTTCTTGTCTTCTTTTCCTTCTCGTTTTCAGGGAAATGTATGTCTGAATGAACGGAGCGTGAGGTAAAGCGATTTGTCACGTTAGGTTCCTCCATGTCTGCTTTGTAACGCCTGGGATTATGAGAATATGGTTTGTTAGCTAGTGTGCACGCCCACTATGAAAAGAGCCTAAGAATAAACAAAACAATGAAGCAAGACTGATAAAAAAAAACTACAAAAATAAAAAAATGAATACATACCGTAAACTGCCGCTTAAAAGCCCTGGGCTTACTCAAGTTTGTACGGGTTTTTTAGTTGGGCTTATAAACGGAGGGGCTTATATCCTAGGGGGCTCATAACCCGAATAAAAAAATAGGTTCGAAACGAACTATAGCTTTGTTGATTGAAACAGGTTTTTCATCTACTGGTTTTTAATCAAGCTTTCAAAAAATCATAATAAAACGAATTCAAAACAAGGAAAGCTAGAGGGGAGTTATATCCGGGTGACTTATAACCGGATTTATTATTTTTTTGGTTTACGAGTAAACGAGCGCATAACCGGGGAATGTTTATAAGCGACAGTTTACGGTATATAAATACAAAATAAAACAATTTTGTATATTCCTATCAAGTCCTATTTCAGTTTCCCTTCCATAAACCAAAGATTTTGTTTTGAGGAATTGAAGATCGTTTTTCTACTCTTTGGTCATTAAATATTTAACAATGAGATTATGAGCTCAACACGATCTGTAAAGGAAAATAAACGTAATGCTTCATTATTTTACTGACACCTAACTATGCGGCATATTCTGACAAAAGTTTTTAATGATTGTATCATAGACCTTATCATGGTGTTGGAAGCCTTCTTGACATTGACGCGACAAACGTCAAAAATTACAGTTTTTATATTGGAATCCGAAGGCAAATAATTTTCTTAACATTCGAATTCTAAACAATTTATGACTAGCAAAGTTAAGATACAAACAATTGTGCTAGAAAGAGTCCAATCACGTTTTTATTTTCCATACACTTGTCCCCGGTTTTCTCCCGCGAAGTGGCCTAAAGTAGTAAACTAAATCATAGAAAAATGTATAGAAAATTATAGACGCGACTGGACGCTTAAATCTCCCTTAAACTTGGTAAACGCAATCTTTTCTCAAGTATCTTTACCAACACAGGTGTGTTTTGCCTGTATCTTTCTGTAGTATCGATTCATAAATTTGAAGATATTGAAGGGGCACAGCCAGGATAAAACATGACAAAAATTTAAAACGATCTCTGGCTGAAACGATGACAAGCTTTCGACTTTATTCAATTTTTTTCTTTTTCTTCGTTTCTTGTCATTCACATTTTACCCGTCGAAGACTGTAGTTCAGGCATTCGAAAGCTTGTATTTTTGTAATCATTTCAGCCAGAGATCGTTTTAGATTTTTACCACGATTCATAAATTGTTCAGAATTTAGCTTCATATAGTTTTTTGGGTGCCCTGCTACCTATATTCTGGGCCGAATACATCATATATAAATACTTTCTTTTCCCATTGTCATTGTTGTTGTTGTTGTTGTTGTTGTTGTTGTTGTTGTTGCTGTTGTTGTATAGTTGTTGCACTGAAGTTTGACCAACTTACTTTCCTCGCGTGACGCAACATAAAACAATCAAGATGAGAAGAACAATAGCGCCGAAAACACAGCCAAGTATTATAGCCAATCTCTTGTTATTGTCGTCATCTGGGGAAAAAATCAAAAGAAATTATTAACACCTAACTTATTGTTTCTTGATCCTGAACGGCTTTTGCCAGTCCTTCTTGACCGCGAATCTGTGTTGGTGACGTCACCAGCACTGACAGCCACGTTTTCGCGGCTTTTTTTTTTTTTTTTTTTTTTGAAGAATATTGCATATCTTACTTGTAAACCAGGTGATAACTAGACATCAAGTAATACATTAACCCTAAACTGAAATAGGCAAGAGGTACCTTCGTCCGCAGGTTTCGGAACAGGATCTGAAAAGTAAAATAAACGTAATATTTCATTATTTTGTCAAGTTTGTTATTTTACTTATTTAGGCAAAAGATACAAATGTCAGTAAGTTTAAAAACATAGTTTGAAAGGTAAAATTCTATTTTCATCTAGGGGGAGTAGAATACTTCTCAATGCTTCATCCCGCTGGAACCCAGCGGTAGAAGCCCCGGCGTTATGGGTCTTTTCGGTTCGATGCAGTTATACCTATTTTACCTTCGACTATTATCAACTGCTACCTGTTATTAACCTTAACAAACTATTATTTTAAGTCGTAGGTACTTTCGTGTCGAAGGGAATGCGTCTTACCGCAGGTCGTCGTTCCGTCGCCTTGGTAACCGTCCTTACATTTGCATTCAAATGATCCATCTGTGTTGTGGCACGTGGCGTCCTTGTGACAGTTATGTGTTTCTGTGTCATCACACTCATTAAAATCTGATTGCAAAGGAGGAAAATTTAACATAAGGAATTGCTTTAAAATACTGTCACTTTATTCAATATTCTGTATAATCGCAGATCACTGGACGAAATGGATTGCTTAAATTTGTCTCGTGTAAAAATGAAGTGAATGTTTCAAAATGAAGAGGTAATTGGGAATCAAAGACCGTAAATTGCCGCTTTTGCCACACCATTTACTACCTTATGTAAATGGTGTCCCAAATACGGCATTTACCATGTTTGCCACACATTTATCTCCTTTTTTTAACATTTGCATCATATTTACGCCAACGCGATTTAATTAGAAGACAAAGCCTCATTTTATAAGTTTAATTTTTGGCATCGTTCAGTCTAAAATATGCTGCACAGTGTACAAAGTATGCCATTTTCTTTCATATTTCTGTAAGTTTGTAGTATTGGAAAAATAGTCCTTTTTATCTATTGACTCGAAAACTTTCTAATCTCCGATAATCTTCGTTAAGGAGCACTAAGGATGATGGGTATGTTGCGGAGTCTACTTTGGTACTTTCTCCAGGTTTCCGCCGCTTTCTTAGCAGCACCCGCCTCTAAGTAATTTTTCAAACGCAAATGCATTTTCGCAAAACGTCTTCCCATCTCTTTTTGCACCCTTTCCTTCTGCACTCCCCCCCCCCCCCCCCTTTTCCCCAAAGCAAAACGAAGATTTCTTCTGAAATCAAATCTTGAGTCACTAAAATACGTACCTTTTATTTGAGCGCTTTGAGGATCGTAAGTTAAATTTCCCATCTCTCCTGAATCCGGAAGCTCGCTGTTTAATGTTTCAGGAGTTACATCTGTGGCGTTCTCGGCAAAATTGAGGTCTACATCCGCAATCACGCTTCCTCGCCTAAGAAATACACAGAATAAAAACTTAATAATCTGAACTTGTAAGCAAAAACCAGTATAATTTGAATGAGTGACGTTTCGTACCGGAACAACCGGACTATGGCTCGTAAAAATCCTCTTTTGCTTCGGTAGAACGCATTAATCTGGAAAAAAAAGGTATAGATAACTAGAGGTCATAATTGTTTAACAAAACTGCTCTAGCGTACTTAAAATTTTAATTAACAAATATTTTAACTAATATGTCAAGTTTCAAGCTAGCCTAGTAGGCTTACAGTAATAGACCCAACTATGGTAATCTTGAAGGGTAGGCAACCGAAGGGTAGCCAACACCGCCTGAAATTTCAGTGTTTGTATGGGAAATTGAATTCCACTTCTGAACAATTTATGAAAAGCACAGTTACGGTACTAGATAAATGAAATTTTCGGGATGTAGCGGTGCTGGAAAGCGTCTAGTTTGGTTTTTAATTTTCTCTAGAATGATCTATGATTTTTTCGCGAAGTGGCGTGCATTTTTAGGCCGCTTACTCGTTTCAGACATTAGATTTCGTCACTGTGAGTCCGTTGCTCCTTTTGTTTCCTTCAAGTTGCTTCATGACCTTGGTCTGTCGCTCATTCGTTCGTCAGAATTATCAGTTCCCCTGATTCGTTCGTCAAGGCCCTACGTGCTTTGAAACGACTGTTAAAGTTCTCCGGTTGGGGAATCGATAGAGTTGGAGAGCACTACCTACAGGCTTCTCTCTGTATTGTGTTATTTTCTCACCTGTCTTTCGATTTCTCTGGCCAACAAACCAAACACCGCAGAGGTTTTGTTAAGTAGCAATGGTTCCCATTCAACTACTTTGCCGTTCAAACTCGATAGTGTTAGAACAATGGCAAAGACACGTGCACCTGTTAAAACAAAAACAGTTACATAAAGAATATTTGTACGATTCAGACCTTTAATTACCCTGTTCGGGAAGGGCGGAGGCCGCCCTTATGGACTTTACAGTCTACAGCGCTTTCAATATTTACCTAAAAGCTGTCAAACTTTGTGACTTTATAAGTGTTTAAGAAATTTGGGATGGCATGACATTACACTCAGGACTCGATGTTTCCTTGATAGCACTATTTTGACAAGCTGTTTTTCAAATTTGGAGTTTTCTTGATTTAATTGAAAATCTTCAGGTCTTCAGGTCTTTTTTTGCATTTTTTTACTGATTTGTATTACTTTGGAGTCATTTTTGGTGGTTTTCTGACACGGATAAAAACTAATAAACCCAAGATATCAAGTGAATCCAAGATGGCGGATATCTTGCATACTTCAAAAGAAACATTAAATTATATCTACCATATACCTTCTTAGGTTTATTCTCACTGCTTTACCATTTTGAAAATTACGGGGGTAGATTCCGTATCCTCCCCCTTGTCGTAGAAGATCGTTTCATGATTTTCTCTCTGCCGTTAGAGATTTTGAAAATACTCAAAGAAAGTTGTTCTCACCTCGACATTTTCCCTCAGAATAAAATGTTGATACTGGGCATAAGCACTGAAATGATCCAGGGATATTGTCACATAATCCATCACTACACGGTGACAATTGACACTCATCAATGTCTGAAACGTGACAGTAACATTGCGTTAGTTAATTTATCATCACAACAGGTATGACTTGCGTGACTCGTTACATTTTCGGATTTTCTCGTTTTGTATAAAGGGCAGTCACCACCCAGCTAGTTAAATCCAAAAAAAAATTAGGGCGCAACTTTACGTGAAGGTAGACGTGCGATCAGCAGTTCTATGATCTGTTACCGAATCTTGATGCCATTTATTTAAAGAGCCTCTTTCGTTCAAAAACAAAACTCGAGAGATATGCATCAAGTGGTACCGTAGTTTTTGTTAGGCCATTGTCGGAGCAATTAGCCAAACTAGGGCAATGTGTAGTAATTGTAACAGCGTGAAACTAGTTACCGTGTTTTACATCTTTTCGTGTCGTTTCACCTGTCGATTCCATGTAAATTAACAAAAAATGGTAAATGTTGTCTTTCTAATTAAACGTGACCTTCTGAAAATCGCGAAAATTGATACCCAGCAAGACAAACCAGTGTTTCACAATCGTAAAAATGAGTTTCCGCAAAATATAAAAAATTGCCGATCCGTAAAATTAAAATCTTGCAATTAAAGTCTCGTGTCACACGGTAATAAAGAAACAAAAAAGAGGGTCAAGACGTCATGTTAATGTATGCGTCTGTCCTCCAGTAGATCATAAGTAAGAACCAATCAAAATGCGGGAATAATTTTTCATCCTATTATGGAAAAGCAGATCGATCATAATAACATTACCTGCACAGCTTTCGTTGTCTTGCTGAAGAAGGAATCCCTCTTCACATGAACACTGGAATGATCCCTCTGTGTTCTCACACACCTGGCTACAATTGTCGACGCCGAAAGCCAGGTCACATTCGTCGAAGTCTGCAGAGAAATCAGAAAATGAGAATTTAATTTAAAACAAGTAACAAAAGTGCAACCTAAGGTAATCTGTTTAAACGATAAAAGTGCATTATTATAGGAATTATGTTGCGATAGAGATGTTGGAATTTAATATATAATTAGCCATTTGTTACGATGTCCATAATAATCTTCATTTGAATCAAAACTCGAATCGTGATATTTAGCACTGCTGTGCTAACTGGAAGCATTATAAAATAAAAAACAAATTTTGTAAATAGAACTAAACACTTGTTAAAAACCCAACTGGTTGGAGGCTAACTAGTTGTACAAGACGTGGAGGAGTGGATTCGGGACCACCAAACACGGATCCGTCTAGTGGTAGGGAAGAGGATTTGAAGCGGGACTTTCCACAAATTCCAGAAAATAACACCGGAGGTAGCAGTTAGCAAAAATCCAACAAGAACAGTTAAAACTGAGGAAAACTAAAATAAGTTATATGCGCTCAGCTATAGGATAAATGTCCCAAGATGCAACACGAGTGACATCTTTACCTTTGCAAGTCTTTCCATCAACGGCTAAGGCATATCCCGGATTGCAACTGCACGTGAAGCTACCGTTATTATTCACGCATTTATGCTCACAGCCATGGTTACCGGTCATACATTCATTGATGTCTGGTAATTAAAATGAAACATTCATTCATCAATTGCTACATATAAACACGTGTCTTAGCTCGCGTGTATGGATATTACGACGTGACGTAACAACATTAAATAAAAAAATATCTCAAGGGCAATGGCAACGTACGCCTAACCCTGTAAGTGAAGCAAAAGCAGACTTGCTTACCACTTATGCAATATCAATCGCAGCCGATGGCTTTAAATTGTATATCAATAATGGCGCTTAACAACTGCCATTCTGGCTATTTAATAAATCCTAGTACAGCATATAATGGCGCAATTACACTCCCGTTGCCGAAAAAGAGGAAATTCAACTCTTAGTTCATACGGGAAAGAACTCTTAGTTCATAAGGGAAAGCTTGTTCCTCGGGTTTAAACTTCTTTACCGACTTTTTTCCTCTCGGAGGAGCAATTTTAAAAGTAAACAGCACTTTAATCTTCTTGACTACTTGATTCGCCTATTGCCTACATATTTCAACACAAGGCTGCGTTTCGAAGTTGCTGAAGTGTCTGGGCAAATGAGAAATTATGCGTATTTTCAGAAAAGGCACAGAGTCACATTACCTATACACGTTTTCCCGTCATCTGTAAGGTTGTAACCGGAATTGCAATAACACGTGATTTCTCCTGTTCTGTTGACGCAAACATCGGAACAGCCACCGTTTGTCTCGTCACACTCGCTACCTTCCGCAACTATAAAGAAAAGAAATATGAAATTTGACACAACAAATGATACTGTACATGTAGGTCGATCAAAAATCTCTTTAACGAATGTTTAGCAATTTTTGCAAGAGTTGAATCAATAGGACCTTTATAGATTCTGGCTAATAGGAGGACAGTTACAAGATTTCAATATTTGCAAGATTTTATGCGGGGTGAACCAGAGTGTTATTTTGGCGTGAAGAAAGCGCGGTAGTCGCAGAAATTTTACTTTTTGCATCGTAGTCACAGATTATGTTGCTTATGGAGAGCGAAAGAACGTTTAAATATTTAAGATATATAATCTTTCTTTGTTTTACAATATTAACTTGCCATCAAATCTTGCCAAAATAGAACTCAGGTCTTAAAAAGGTCTATAATGACATAACTACTTTGCAAACGTTTGAAACAAAATCATTTTTTTGTCGGACATCTTTAGAAAAGTTCTCTGTTACCTTTACATGTGACGTTATCTGCATTCAGTTCAAAGCCGGGGGGACACCTACACAGGTAGGTACCAATTCGATTGTCGCAGATACGTTCGCAATCATGGTTGCCTTGACACTCATCTATGTCTGAGATCCAAAATAACAGTACATGGTTAATAAATTTGCAATCGCAATATCATATTGTTAGGAAAATATACTTCTGATTTTGATGCGAAATAAAACCACTTAATGGGGAGACTTTAACATAAAAGATTAAAATAACAAGATCTAATATTCTGTTTGAAAAGGTAATCAAAGATATTTACAACATAAAAATATAAATGACAAAAAATGCATAAGATATATAAGATAAAAATATATAAAAGACATTAAGAAGCACATAAAGTGCAATCACTGCCACAACTATCAGCCAAACTTTCCAAGCAAGTTTGCGAATGTTTTTCTTAAAAGCTGACAATGTCGGTGAACTTCTAATATTCCTTGCTATAAGATTCCATAACTTAGGCCCAGTATATCTAATAGTGTGTTTCCAATATTTTAATGTATTAAATCTAGTGTCACCCTGGAAGTGCCTTAAAGGACAAATCGAATTTCTTCTTCTAATTCTCTTCAGAGAAGCTTCAATTTATATTCAAAATTCCGCCGGGAATATTATACTCGTTTGATTGTCATTCTTCTTTGTATTCTACTAAATAGTAGGGTTACATTCAACTCGTGCGTCGGACGTTCCATTTTGAATTTTATTTCACGTGTTTTAGAAGGAAACGACGAGCGATCGCAAGTGAGTTTCAACAACAACAACCAACCATTTTATTTTGCTGAATTTGCAAAAAAGAGAAACAACAGCAAAAAAATAATTAATTTCATTAAGCAAAATAAACTACCCAGATGGCAAGAAAACTTAACAAGCTGAGAAGAGAAAAAAATAACATGCTTTACCTTGGTTGCAACATGTACTATCAAAGAGAGAGAGAGAGGGAAAAAAAGGAGAACACACCCAAAAAAAAGGTACATGCAAATAGTTAAGCAAATGAAAAAAGAAAAGAAGAAGCAGAATATGGACTTAGTACCTTCACAGGTTGCCATGTTGTTATCAAGTTGGAATCCATTTTTACATGAACATTCAAAAGAGCCTGGTGTGTTAAGACAGTTCTGAGAACACGTCGCTATTCCATTGGTACATTCATCGATATCTACAGGAAAAATAATTAAACAGGGTCAGGTATTACATCAAAATAAACTGATTCATTCAATCTTCTTTTCATTCATTCTACTATTCTTTATTTCTTTCTTTCAACTTGTCAATTCATTCGATTTATCCATTCATTCAATCATTCCATGATATTTCATCCTATACATCTTTCAATTCTTTCAATTTATCGATTCATACGATTTATTCGTTCATTCTTCCATTCTTTATTTCTTTCAATAGGCCATGTTTGCATTCTCTTCAGTCAGTCGTTCCTTCATTCATTTTGCCTTAAAACAAACAAACAAACAAACGTTTGAAGGTTCACGCCCTCCGTGCTGTTTACCTGTGCAGTCTGTGTACGGGTCACCTTCGAACCCAGGGTTGCACGTGCAGTTAAATGAACCTGGCAAGTTTGTGCAGAACGCATTCTCCGTGCAGTTATGCCGCGTGTTGACATCCTGGCATTCATTTATTTCTGAAAAGTAACACTGACCGTTAATCCTCCACAAAATTTACGTTTTTAAAAAAGTTAGAAAAGGAGTAAGATAGGAAAAAAGATTAAATTCGGGTCCAAAAGAATCTGAGTAAGAGCACGGTTGTTTCTCTCGCATAATTTACCCCGTACCAACTCCAAGTTGACAAACGGCTCGTCCACACCGCGCCAGAGAAATTTGAAAACGGCGTTTTCACTCTGAAAACCCGTCAAATGCTTTCCGTTCACACTACGCCGGAGAAATTTGAAAGCGCAACAATCACTGGTCATTTTGGATTTGTGTTTAAGGTCAGGGAAATCAATTGAATATCGTTTCCAAAATGCTATTCGTCCACACTAAAACGCCAGCGTTTTCAAATTCCTTTCGGTCTGAAGAGCGCTTTCGAAAAGCTCCGTTTTCGTTACGGATTAGTGTCGGACGGTAGACCTAACCGTATGAAAAAAAGCTGCGTTTTCAAATTTCTTCGGCGTAATGTGGACGGGCTTAAGTGTTTCACTTCCCAACAGTTTCTTCAGAAACTGGTACCTTAGCCCGATCTATGCCAAGCTAACTAACAAAATCTATTTCCAAAACGTAAATGATACCTTCGCAGATTCTGCCTTCCTCGCGGGAAATGTACCCTTGATCGCACTCACAACTGAAGCTACCAAACGAGTTCTCACAGGTCTGATTACAGAGGCTGACATTTGGACTAGCACACTCATCAAATTCTGAGAAATACAAAAAAGTGCAATCAATACACTCTTATATTAGCATACTCAACGAATTATGACCAAAAAAAACACAGTAGTGTATTAAAACTTTGCTAGAAAGCGACCACTTCCTGTTATTCCTCATAGTAATTACAGCATCGAGCTAGGGGGAAGAGAAAAACGCGGGGAAAAATCCTCAATCACGGGACTCCCTCGTCCATTTTTTCACTCCCTTCTGCATCGGCAATCTTTTTTCGGCCGTTAGTTCTCTGGCATAGGAGGTAATCCTTAAAGAAGGTATGTCGCATTTCGCGCATACGTACGTCTTGAGAAAACTGCCATTTGAGGTTCCAGTGAAGATATTCTGTATACCTTTAAAATTGACTGAAATCCTTAATCCTTAGTAATTTTCAAATTCTCGTAACCTAAATACTTGACTGGGCATGGATGTGTTTTGGAGAAATGATATGTCAATCATTGCTGCAGGATTTACAAGCTAGACAACTCTTACCATAGCAGTTTTCTCCATCACCGGTTAGTCCCTCGGGACATGGCCCGCATTGGAATCCGAACGGGTTCCTTGTGGTATTACATGTCACGTTATCGAAGCATGGATCATCTGCGCATGCGTCAGGTATTTCGGTCTCGCAGAACGTGCCTTCGTAGCCATCGCTGCAATTGCATCCCACGACACGGAAAGCTCCACTGTTATCTCCCACAAACTCCGTAAAGTCACATTCTCCATCGTTCTCACACTTGCACATGTTAATGACAACGGGGAGAACCGAAGAGTCGTTTTTAGAGTCTGTCGCCACGAACTCTAGAGTAACATTGGAGGCATTCACAGGTCTCCACACGAAGTGGGCCATGTTATTAAGTTTGGAAAAGTTGAACATTGCTCCTGCTGGCAGATCGTCAATTTCTATTGTTATCGTGTCGTTGTCAGCATCCAAAGCTTCGATGGAAAATTCTGTTTCTTGGTTCAGAGTGACGTTGATTTCTGTCGGTCCCTTGATTTCTGGAGGCGTGTTTCCTAATTAAAAGAAATTATCAGCCACTTTTTAAGTAGTACTAGCAATTCATACGCCGGCAATCAAAATATTAACTACTGTTAGAAAAACAAACAGTAACTGTTGTCACTTATGACTCTTAAGTTTTGAAATACGTATGTGTTTAAGGGCAGAGAATGTCTATCACTGATCAAACCACTGGAAGCAGTATTAACGGCAGAACATTAATTACAATATCATAGAGGGAATCACATCAGCCTTAGTTGGTTTTAATGCGGGTCCTTTATCCTGGTCGAATTGGAATTTGAAGATGTTGGTTTTTGTGGAGGGAGGAAAAACAAAGAACCCGGAGAAAAACCCTCGGAGCATGGGGAAAACCAACAAAAAACTCAACCCACATATGGCACCGGACCGGAATCAAACCTGGGTCACATTGGTGGGAGGCAAGCGCTCTCACTACTGCGCCATCCCTGCTCCCCAAGATATCGATGGAAGACGTCAATCGTGACTATTACCATCAGGCCATCAGTGGAATGAAAAACATAGAAACGGGCCGAAAACAAAACAAGATATGACACGTATGAATCCTGCCATGTAAAGTTTTAATTGTCAGTGAATATGGGGGTTTTTTGGATTTAAAGTGAAATCCTTGAATCTCCTAAACTGAAGTTTTGACATATCCTGAGTGATTTTGACTTTCAATCATGTGGTTTGTGCTTTGCTCACGCCATTATCAAAACGTGACTTACAATTAATGTTCTACTTGCTGGGGCCACATTACATACGGGACTCGTATGTTAAGCGTGCAAAAGCAATTGCGGGCCAGGTTACACGGTCTCTTTTCCTTTACTATTAGTTTATACGGTTAAGTGAGTAAGAAGCGTAAATAATGATAATAAATTCCTTTTTACTGAGTCCTTTCTGTGTGCTGCGCCAGTTCGTATGGAAAAGATTGTAGTAATTTACCTAATTCATCTACCGCAGCCTGGTTGTCTTCTTCAAAACCTTTGGTCTGCTCTCCAAGTTCAGTGTTCCCGGTCTGCTGCACATCAAAGATACATTCTCTGTTATCGCCACACAGCGCTTGAATCTCAGGAGTCAAAGCAGACAGATTAAGGAAGGCAGGTATAAATGTATCATCAAAGGACACATTCTGTAGCATACAACTCGATGACACGAACATTCTCTCCTCATACGGGACCTTCCCTGTTGGAAGAATGGAACAAAGGGCGAAGAGTTAGATGATTCTCCAGCTCAATTAAAAATCTTCTTGAATGAAAATGATACCAATTTTTGTGGCCAGGTTATGATGGGGTGTGGAGGTTGTAGGGGTCCTCCAGAATGAACGCAAAGAAGATGCTTGAGGGAAAATTTTAACAAGGAATCCCTTACACTCTTGTCCGAGATGGAATATCTCCTCCTCTGTAGCATTACTTGATATCACCGTCCCATTGGGATACTGTAAGTCGTCCGTCTTGATACCATTAAATGTTCCCAGCAGTCCCTCTGTGTTGTTCATTAGGTCGTCTGGTGCGCTGACACTCAGCTGCAAAAGTCTTATACCAGGGCTCACCTCGATAGAAAAGCCTGACGGGAAGGACACCACTACGGTGTTGTTGTTGACGTCGCTTCTCTCGATCGACATTCCTGTGAAGTCTAGGCCCTCGTCGAAATCCCCAATGGTGTAGTTACGACAGGAGCTGTTTTGAAACGAGACAGTGATGCTAAGGTTACCGGGCACGGAATCGTCGTAGACTATTTGTCCTCTGTCGCTGTCGTTTGTCTTGAAAGCGAAAGCTGAGAATACGGTGGCGTTAGTCAGCTCCCCGTCAGTGTTAAGAGGACGTTCTGTTCTTCCGTGAAAGTGGAGAAAGTTGTCCAGAGAACGAGTCAAGACATACTCTCCACGGCCATTGAAAGTATACTGAAAGCTATCCAGTGTAGAGATGTGAGGATCACCGAAGAACCAGGCTTGAAAGCAAATTTGAGACAAAGCGTTACGTACTATTAACGTTTAAACAGATTTTAAAGCAAGTTGTACAGTAAGTTGCTCTTCCCCCGAAAAAAAATTTAAATAAATCTAACGAATCTTAATCTAACTGACAGTTTCAACTCAATTATTTAGCAATACTCCGTCTCATTTTTTTCGCAACAGCCTAAAAAAACATTAATCTCTTTTTTAATGATATTTACCAGCATCAGCCTCCATTACAAGCTAGTTCCAATCCAATATATACAAAAAATAAGAATGTGGCCTATTTAGCTTAATTTACCTCTAAAAGGTCTTCGAAATGGTCGCCGGGGACCTCTCCTGAGACCACATGATCGCCCGCGACATCCTCCCGCCAAAAACCGACACCAGCATGGCAGGGCGAACACGATTGCACTGGCAGCTTCGGTCAGCGGTCGCTTCTGGTAGAACAGAGAGCACAACTCGGATTCTCCTTCACTGCAACAAGCTTCAAAAGGTTCAATGTCTCCTGTCTGTCTCTGGGCTTTGTTTTTGTAGTGATACCTGTATAGAATAAGAACGTAGGCCGGAATTAAACATAGTGATCTTCGTCGCTTGATTTTGAGAACGACCGACAACTGTAAAAATTTAAAAATGAAATCTAGGCATTCGAAACGATTAGAGGCAAGTATATATGTCTCAATTTTCGCAATACTGCCATCTGAAGACGTTCGACACGCAATGTTGTCATAATCCTTCGTCCTACTTCGCAACAAAAATGGCAGTACATGGAAACTTTCATCATGAAGAGCATAAAAGAGAAGAAGAAAAGAAACACCCAGTATTCAAATCTGGTAAATAATTATCAACTTCAAAATGATGACAACAACAACAACAAGGTTTATTTGAACTGTAAAATTAACTTAATTAATAAATAATAAATAAATTAAAAATACATGCAGTTGCTGGTCACCCAAAATAACTAAACAGCTAAACTAGTTGTGTGACAACCATTTATTAATTGAAAATATATATAAGATCAGAAAACACCAACTTATGAATATGAGAAGATTTCTGAAACCCCCACAATAAGAATTTAGTTCTTTTGCTCTCTATACATATTCCTATATTCAAACGAACCTGTAAGCTCTACCAGCCTCGGGCGGCTCAGAAACAAACGCGTCCCTGTTTGGTCCACCTTTAAAGTAACAGCACTCGTGACTTGCGCCGTACACACGCGTCGCGAATTTCAGCTCGTAGCAATCAACTTTGGAACCTTTGCTGCCTTTTTTCCTCTCTTTGCTGCTTACTTTCTTGTAACGATTGTCTCGACGAGCAGCCCTCCTACTGGCAGGACAATCATTCAATTCCGCCAGCCAAAAGTCCGGGTCGGGTTCCTCGTTGTACCAGTTCATACACTTCTGTTCGTTTGTAAGTGTAGGTACGTTTGGCGTGTTAAGAGACTTGCAGAAGTAGCCACGTGTCCGCACTCTGCTGTCGTCGTCGACAAATTCTTTGGAGTCGATATGGAAAATGTTTTCCTCGAAGGAGTCGTCATCTTGGTAATGGTACTCCTTGCTCTTGGTAGAGTACCCGACGGCGCACTTTCGTTGAAGTCTTCTGGTCCAATTCATTCCACCGTCTTCGTAGTTGAAGATTACGTAGGAGGCAGTGCCATTTGTAATCAGAACAGCTTGGTAAGTGCTTTGCTGGAAAAAAAGAGAGCAAGTTTTGACTTCCAAAATTCGAACCCCAGTCAACTCGAATTTCCCTAACAAACCAAGAGTTAATTTCCCTCAAATTGCTTCTTACATTTGCTGTTATTTGACTCTCGGTAACTCGAACCTCTCCTTTACTCCAAGTGATGGATTCTTTTTTGTCCCTTCACGATATTTTTTATTAAACGTTTACCCGCTATAACTCGAACCTGACTTGTTAAAACCTGTACCTCAGAGCTCTCTAAAATCAGAGCAAACCGCCTCCCCCTATCCCATCCCCCCTGATGGAACGCTAGAACATCCCAGTGTACCCTCCCTCCAAGATTGAATTCGCCGAAGTCTATATGTACAGCTGGATGGAGACGGACAATACTGGAGCAAAACGCGTCACAGTCACCCCGTCCGGGTCACTCAGACCTTTCGATCTGCAATCCAGCACGCTAATAATTAATCGCAGTGCCATCATGCAACAACGACATTAAACGTTGAGAACTTAATGACTCAGTTAATTATAATCAAATACCTCATGCACATATGGGTTAAAGAAGAAAAATCTGGCGAACGGTGAAACTCTTTCCCATGTTACAACCAACATCCATGTGGCATGAAACTGGTCAATTCCTGTGCAGTTCTTTAGTCGATCTGTGGTATTGTCCAATTGCTGAGATAACACAAATAACATCGGTTACGTTGGTAACTCGTTTGTGCGTCAATTACACTGCGAGCTTAAGGTAATTTTTAATGATTGTTAGTTTAAATCTACCAGCGTTCTATCTTGATTAGCTACGCTACTGACTCTCTCTTCTGTTGTAGATAGTGAGTAGCCTATTAGTGTGCGGTTAATAACAAAATGGCGGCCGCTTCTTTGCGTTTTCAAAGTGTCTGTGAAACGAACTTAGACAAAGTTTTGAACGATTAGTTGATTTATACTAGGACAATAAGATGATTCGCTCTCGTATTCTATGTGTGATAGTTGACTCAGTCTGCGCCCTATAACTCCCTAAATCTCGAACTCATAATCTGATTATTAAATAGAGCGGTCTTCAATTAAGTGTCGTAAAATCAAAACCAAACCAATTACTTACCAATTAGACGACTCAGCCAATCTCAAACCGTAGAAAAAGCAAAACCAAAGTAATTGCCTGATTACTTTCGACACTCAATTGAAAACTGCCCTGTATATAAAAAACTAGGGGACACATTAATGCAGCCATACACTGAGTAACTATAATAATATGTAAGACTGCTGGAATATACCTCTCGGAACTCGGGCGTGCTACGATCGACGACTTGGTAAGTGATACTGGTGTAGCGTGTGACATCAGTGTTGGCCCAGAAAACAGCAATAACATCCTTCTTCAGATCTTTGAGTTTCTTTGGTTCTGCTCGATAATAGCGCTTCCCAACGGAGATGATTCCATTATGGTAAATCTGAAAACAATTATTAACATGAATTAGAAAGTAGTTCGTATAGTGCGATCATCTGGGTGAGGATAGTTCTGAAAAGAACTGTTGTTGGTGACTGACATTTCGACAACCAGAGCGGAAGTCATCTTCAGAGTCAAGAAGACTCTGACTTGACTCTGAAGATGACTTCCGCTCACCAACAACAGTTCTTTTCAGAACTACCCTCACCCGGACGATCACACTATACGAACTACTGATAATCCTGGGTTAAAACCATTTACTGTGAATTAAAAAGAGAAATTTTTTCACCAGCGACGTGACGAGCCTACATACGCGCTCATTCAATCCTCTGTTTTGCCTCGGGAAATCTTCGTAGTTATTCGGCAATCTTCGGAAGCCATTGTAGTATGGGAATTTTAAATCTAAAAAGTGGTCTTCGAAGTGAAATTCAAGTGCGTTGAGGTAACATCAAACAGTATTTAAAATTAGATATACAACTGTAAATCACGTATTTCGAGGAGCTGGAGACAATGAAATTGATAGAGTTTAAAAAACAGTCAGTGGTGAGAATTTTAATCATCTAGAAATTTGTTTGATTGGAAGGTCGTTGTGTGGAGGATTCACATTTAACAAGTAGGCTTGTAAAAGACTTGAGCTTATGCTAGTTGAATAACAAAATCAGCGATACAAAACAGAGATCACGAAACAAATGTAACAAGAATTGCACAATTTGCTTATGAACTTTAAAAACAACGCCTTTCACTTTGTCTAGTGTGATAGTTAAAAGTGGGAGTAATGTTGAGATGAAAAAGAATGTCACTGGGAATCGAAGTGATTATACAATTTTTAGTGTCAAGTAACAATTGCGTGGAGTTCTATACAAGAAATTTGGTAATTAATAAGAAAGAAGTACACATCAATGTTTAGAAAATAGAAAAGGATCGATGATGGAAATAATTAAATAACTTACAAGGGGATTTCGATATACGTCTCTGAAAGGAAAGAAAAATTTGTGTCCCGAGCAGTTCGAGCAGGATTCGAACCCGAGTCTCCCCACATACTAGTCGGGTGTGATATTCACCACACCATCGAGGCTATTCTGCGAGAAACTGATCGGTACTTAGAATTATTTTCCTGAAGCCACAACCAAAGAACCAATACTAACATAGAATTTCTTGTGCAGTTTACCAAAGTAAGGAAAACCGCTGGGACAATCCACACGAGTGTAAGTTCTTGTCGTTATCACACGAATCCAGATCAATAGAACGGAAATGAACCGCTTAGCTTGGAAAAAATAACAAGAAGAGATAACAATGTTAAAATACTACATGCATATCACTTACTATACAGGGTACACTAGTGAGTTACAATTATCTATTTATCATCTATGAGGTTGATAAAAGTAACTTGACTGCCTTGGTAAGTTTGCGAAGATTACGTTTCCGAGTGTAAGCCCTTCGTTAGAACACGTACCCCCATAAAATGAGTTTCAAACTTGCATTTTATTCATTTCCCTTGTTTCAAGGTGAAAAACGTGCTATTGTATCGTTCCCTGGGGAATTTCTATCACGTTATTGTGTTCTGTCGTGTTTTGTATGTGTGCTAAAGTTTTTTGTTGTGTTTTGCTGTGTTTGTTTTGTTGTGTTTTGTAACTTGTTGTTTTGTTATTTTGTTTTATTGTGTTGTGTTTTGTTGTACTTTGCAATCTGTTTTTGTTGTTGTTTTTCTGTTGCTGAGTTTTGTTGCTTTCTTTTGTTGTGTTTTGTTTTGTTGTTGTGTTTTGTATTGTTGTGTTTTGTAATGTTTTGTTGTTTTGTGTTTTTTTTTTGTTTTGTTTTCTTTTGTTTGTTGTGTTATGTTTAGTGGTGTTTTGTTCTGCTGCTGGTTCTTTGTTGTGTTTTGTTGTGTTGTGTTTGTTGTGTTATGTTTAGTGGTGTTTTGTTCTGCAGCTGGTTCTTTGTTGTGTTTTGTTTTGCTGTCTTTAGTAGAGTTTTGTTGTGTTTTGTAGTGTTTTGTTTTGTTGTGCTTTGTATTATTGTTTTTTGTCGTTGTTGTTGTTGTGTTTGTTTTGTGTTTGTGTTACCTCTGCATTTGCCGTTCTTCAGCTGGTAACCAGGTAAGCAGCGACATTCAGCTCCGCCTTCAAAATTGATGCACTCGGAATTCAAAGGACATATGGCCTGACCACTTGCACATTCGTCGATATCTGCCACGCGATAACAAGCAAACCAAGTCAAATGAACGTAAAAGATATTTTTACTAGTACTAAATGATACCAACTGTCAGTTGCTATGACCAAAGACTTCTCTAAATAAGAGATTAGAAGACAGCGAATTAACTGTGAGGAAATTTTTAAAAGCGCTGAAAAAAAAACTGTAACTTATCCCTACAAAGGAAATAGGGGAGATAAAAACGCTTTTGATCTCCGCAGAATTCGAATCCATATTCTCTAATCTATGTTTTTCACTTAACAATATTCGATGTCTTCTTTTGCCCTTCCGACCTCAACCCCCCCCCCCCCCACCCCCCCTCCAACCCCCTCCTCAACTCCACCTTTCAGAGAAAAAGCAAATTCTCACCTGTGCAATTCACTAGCACTCTTGGGGTTACACTGTCGTTGTAAAAAGGCTGAAAGCCACTTTTACATAAGCATTCAAAGCCAGGTCGCCTGTTTCTACAGTCTGAATTTTTTTCGATCCTGTGGCATATATGTGGATCCTCATCGCATTCGTTGATGTCTAAAAAAGGAATTGAAAAGAAAAGAAAGCAGCACAGGTCAGCAGAACTCAGCTTGATCTGCATCGCTGGCGGTTGCTTACTGTTCTGTGGAAATGTTCAAGTACCATTTAAAGCATAGCATATTGATCAGTTTCATCAACGTGTACAAATTGACGAGTCACATCAAGTACAAGCAGGCGTCGTTTTGTTAGAGCAAAGTGGTATTTGTCCATTTCCTTTAAAATGAAAAAACTATTTAAAGACTGTTCACTATTTTCGTCTTTTACCAATGGCTTAAGGCAGATGATTTTAATTATACTGTTCCCTTGTTTGTCGCACTATTTGCTTGCTAGTTTATTATTTTTTTTCTTTGTTTGTGTGTTGGTAACAAAGTCAATCTTTCGACTGTAAGCTTAAGAGACTAGCCAAGTTATAGACTAGTGACGTTAAGCCTATTTACCTCTGCAGATGTAATATCGATTGTCATATCTGGACCCACTGGGACATATGCAGTAATACGATCCTTCCGTGTTATTACAATCAAATCCTCCAAAGAAACAGAAGTTGTCAAAGACGCTGTCGCATTCGTTAATATCTGTGAAAACAACAATGGAACAAAATGTTGAATGGCGTTCTAGCAGTATGGGAACAAATACCAATTCCCCTCTAACCCAAATGTCTAGAGTCAGTCTCTTGCAGGCCATGAACAGGTCTCTGCACCCAACTTTGCCTTATCTCCAGAAGCGTACAAGCTGGGGGCGGGGGTGGGGGGGGGATCCTGCAGCCTCCCAGCGGAAATTGTATAATTTTTCGGGCAAAACGCTCATGATTCGGGCAACGACACTTGAGATAAAACATTACAAAATAATGCTGTTGGCGTGATTTCCAAAACTCGTAAATAGAGTTTCTAGTTAGTTACTTTTTATTAATCTCTGTGTTATTAGACGCTAGACCAAGAGTCTGCAGGCTGTCAACTGAGTTGTTTCTTCAGAGAGCTGGCAGTTTGAGTAGTATCAGGTAAAGTGTATCATTTGTATACGCTGCAGATCTGAAGTATCGTTACCGCACCGAAGACGCCACAGTAATCGGTGGACCTTAACCTTTCAGGCTCCCGACAAAAGATGCGCCCTCTTTTTTTGGTTTTTTAGGTTTCAAGGCTTTTAAGTTACTTTCTCTGACATTTGCTTTGCCAAAAAATTAAAAGGACAGACTGAAATTATATGAATGAGCTGGGGTTTTCTGTTAGATACAAGTCGGTTGAATGTGTATCGTGGAAATTCACAATAACGATATTTCTATTTCCAATTTTTCATCAACAAAACAAGGACACGAATCAAAGCGAACGAAGACCAAGACTTTTGTTCTTGTGGCGGCTCTCAAAAGGGCCGTTTGGAATGTTTTTTTTCTTTAGTTTTTTTCTTGAATTTTTCTAAGCAGGTGTTCCTCTGTTTCGTCCATGTTGTTTACCATCGCATTTACGGGACTAATGAATTCATAGAAGGCTTGCAGTGTATGCTGCAAGTCTCCTGTCGCCAAAACAAGACTATTTCGAAGGACGTCTAGCAATGCCTCATGTTGTTCTTTGAGTATATTGAGAAGCTCGTCTTGAATAAACACGTCCAAACGGTCCTTCTTGAAACACAA
The DNA here is from genome assembly GCF_042242905.1 of Orbicella faveolata. Lineage (NCBI taxonomy): Eukaryota > Metazoa > Cnidaria > Anthozoa > Scleractinia > Merulinidae > Orbicella > Orbicella faveolata. The sequence goes on from NW_028301540.1 coordinate 32,557,314, forward strand.
ATGTCTCCGTATTGAGCGCGACTAAGGCAATAAAGTCATTGTGAACAGTACGGACAAGATATTAATTAAATCGGACAGAACCATGGAAGGGGAGACTTTTTCTTTTAATAAGATTTAGATTTTACTAGACCGAGACTGTTGATAGAGGTCACTGAGAATGTAAACTCTGAAATATTACTATTTTCTGGCATTACAGCAGTTTTATTTGTTAAGAACGTTTTTGTTTTTCATGCAATTTGAGTGCGTTTGCATCGCGATTTCAATGCTCACGCATTCGGGCAGTACGTAATTTTTTCGGGCAAGAAGGTCATCGCCCTCGCCCCCCCCCCCCCCTCCACCCACCCCTCCCCCAAAGTCCGAAGGTGCCCTTACGCCTATGCTTATCTCTGCCCCGAAGCGATTACAAGGAGGATAAACAAACGAACGAAAAAATAAAAAAAAATTATAATAAATGAAGGAACGAACGAACGAACGAGCGATCAAATGATAAAATGGGTGAATTAATAATAAAGGAACGAGCAAACGAACAAAAAAATTGGATAAATTGTTAATCGAAAGAAGGAAGGAAGGAAGGAAGGAAGGAAAGAAAGAAGGAAGGAAGGTAGGAAGGAAGGGAAGAAGGAAGGAGGGAAGGAAAGAAGGAAGGAAGGAAAGAAGGAAGGAAGGAAAGAAAGAAGGAAGGAAGGAAAGAAGGAAGGAAGGAAGGAAAGAAGGAAGGAAGGAAGGAAGGATGGAAGAAGAAGTGACGCTGAAAATTTTACCGTGTTTAAATAAATTAAGTATGTCTGTAATGTATGTAAGTATGTAAGGAAGGGAACAAGAAATGCTGCAAATTAAAATTGAAATAACTTACCATCACAAGTGTTACTTGTAGCATTGTGTCTATATCCCACTCCGCATATACACTGGTATGAACCAGGGGTGTTTCTGCAATATGCATTCCTTGGACACATTGCTAGCTGTTCTTGGCATTCGTTAATATCTAAAATATAAACAAATATGACACATTAGAAGATTAAACACTTCAAGAAATAAATCAAGAGAGCCTTTCATGTTAGTTAACTAAACCTTCTCCTAGTTTTCAAATGACTACTCCAAACACTAAACACAGAAATAAAAAACCAATTCGCTTGAAATATTGATCCAGTCATATTCCACACTCTCGTCAAAATAGTACTTAAACCTGAAAATAGTATTTTTTTTTTCCTTTGTTTTTGTTTTGTTGTTGTCGTTGTCCTTTGGATATGAGCTAACGACTCAATCGGTTAACCAAATTGATAATCCATCACCGTACCCCGGGTGTGCGCCTTCTGCACCCCCCTCCTCTGCTCGGCAACTTACCATCACAATATCTCCCGCGGTATCCCCTCGGGGGACAGTGGCACTCATAGGTTCCAGGAAGGTTACTGCAGTGTGAATTACGGTGGCATCTGTCTTGCTTCCGGTCACACTCGTCCACATCTGTTTGAAAGGGAGACAGTCAAACAAGGCTAATCCAGGATTACTCTACGAATGCAATTAGTTGCAAGTTATGAAAAATCACTATGCTCGCTTTTTTTCTTTTACTCGATTTCTCTGTCCTATGTCTTTGTTCTCAATGCGCAATTTCTTCAGTTTTTCTCTCCAAAGCGAGATGCCTGACATCGTGGTTTTTTTAAGAAATTCCCGCTCAAATCGCGGTTCACAATTGGATGAACTCAGTGATAGGTTAACAATGCGGACGGTAACAATATCAAATCAGAGAAACTTTCGAAACTTACCATTTTCTTCCAGATAGATAATCTTATTGATGATCCAAATCAGTGGGCGACGGAAGATGATAAACTTTTGTTCCGAGATCTCTCCATTTAGATAAAACAGCCTCTCCAAGTCGAAGAGTGTATACTTCTGCAGAATTTGTAAGCGAGATGAGTCGAAGGAATAATGAAGTCCACGGATAGTGAAAATATAATGTATATCGAGGCGCATAATTCGAGTGATGAACTGTTCAATTGTTAACTTGTAAACAAAGGTAATGGAAACGCCATTGATCTGAACCACAAACGCTAATGTCTTCTGAGTTACCACTTCACTTAAGTCCAGCACGGTGTGTCTAGTAATGTTCAGGAATGTGTCGAGCTCGCACAATGATAGACTTGAGAGAGGAACTTTGATTTCCAGTGAATTTTTCAGGAAATCTTGGCTCACGCCTAGCATGTGACTCATGACTTCAAATGTGCGAACTATCAGCAGTTTTCGGATCACCACGTGAAACTCTTTCACGGTCAAGTTGTGCGACAGCGCTGCCTCAGTTTTGTTCAATTTTTCGGCGACGTCGGACAGGGTCATATTCAGGTTAGTTGCATAACGTATCAAGGTAAATCTCGCGCATAAGACTTCAATCCTCAGGGGACTTAACTCGTTAATTTCAAATTCAGTCAAGTTGAAAGCTTGGATTAATTCTTCAATATTAACACTGTATGACATAAGAATCTCGTGTACAGCTCTTCTAATCTCCACTTTCGTTTCGCCATTAATGACAGTAATTTCCTTCTTTGTTTTCACGATGAACAATACAAGCTGTGGATAAACTTTGTAATCTCGAAACTCCGTAACTGTCATATTCACCAGTTCCGCGAATTCTTCCAAGGTGGTGTTCAGCAGTTCCAGGTCCTCTCGCTTCGCGCCTATTAAAAACCCTCTTAAGTAACGCAATCTCATAGGAACCTTCGTCAATACCAGATCCAAAACATTTGTCACGTTAACCACTTCTTGTGTAATCTCGTACCAGGTAACATGCAGAGAATCCCGAACTTCTCGAATCTTCATTTGTAAGCCACGGAAAAATATTTCGCCAGCGAAAGAGATCTTCAATAACTGGAGGAATGTATAATGTTTGAGATCGTCTGGATGTCGCACATCCAAAATGACCGCCAGTTCCTCTGTGGTGTGGTTGAGAAGGTCAAACGAGTGCGCAGTGGCTGTTTCCAACATTGCAGCAAGTAAATTTGTGTCGGTGTTATTAAAAGGAAGTAAGAGCAGCTCGACAATTCTTATTTCGGTCAGACTGACGTTGTATGACAGAGCCAGTTCCTCGAGAGTTTCGTTGCCATTTAAGCCAAATGCAGAAATACGGGGACGCGCGGTAATGATTAACCGTAAAACCTCATCGATGTCAGGGACGAACACGCCACGGAAGGCGTCATCGAAAGTTACCTCCTTAAACTGTGACGTATTCAGTAAAAACAGGGCAACTTCCGGCAAGGTGAAGTCCAGGTAGTCCAAACAATCTGTGGAGATGTTCAAGGCAGATGCGATTTCAAACCTGGAGGAGCCATTCAGGACTTTGCCGAGGATGGCCAAAATAGTACGAGACCTGGGACCCTCTGTAAAATTATGATATTCGTCGACTGTTTTATTCACCAGTTCGTCACTCAGGTTATAACTGTTCCTGCACTCTGAACTGGAGGCGACCCCGAAGGCGCTGGTTTTCGCGGGTCCCATGGAGAACAGCAGGTAAGAGACGGTAACCAGGGCAACAAAGCTGCCAAAGTGCGGAACCTTCCACATAGCCGGTCAACCTTAAAACCAGAAATATCAGCACGGTTTTTTATATAATTTGTTAGAAGTGCAAGGTGCTATATTCTTAAAACGACCGGTTGAGAGTCAAATCTGACACTGAAATCTGATTGGCTGAGAAAACAAACCAAGTACCCTACGATGCTCAAAATATTGGTTGCGACCAGTCGCGATTCTTCCGTGATGCAAACCAGGGGAGGAGAATGAGCAAGTTGCTGCAGCTAACAGTTATTCTGCACAATCGAAGGCAGCGGTCGCTATTTATTGTACAGCAAACGTTTGGCAAAAACTAGCGAACTGATCCAATGGTAAAACAAAAAAATATCTCGCAGCCATCAGTTATTTGCCTCTGTCTTCAGCCCGGCAAACAATCTTAGAGCGGTTTCCATCGGAGTGTCGAAAAGTAATTGATCTTTAGTGCACTTACCACGCTACACGATTGGCTTAAAAAACTCGCGCCAATTTTTCATCCAATCAGAGGTAAAACCAAAATCAATCATGACTCGCTCGCTCTCGTTTTCCCGCGCTTTGCGTTAGCTGCATGTAATTACTTCGAGGTTTGATTGGTTCACGGTATTGTCTGTCTCCTTTGTGACTGGTTAGAGTGATAACTTTGGCTTTTGTTTTACGATACTCAAACGCTCTAAAGGATTCGTGATGTGTTGCTTAACCTCGTCGCTAGCGATAGTTTAACTAGTTGCATACATGTGCTTATAACTTTCTAACACAAGCGACTCCCGCGCATGCGCGCATACGCTCCAATTTGTCATTCGTCATTTACGTAATTTCAGTAAAGTGGAAAAAAAACTCACACCAATATAAACTGAAAACATTTTCAAAACAAATTTCTTCGTTTTAAGCTAAAAAACTGCCCTCATTCTAAACTGTTTCGCAGATCTAGAATGTTTAAGACTTCGTTCTAAAATAAGTAGCAGACAGGAACTAGGTTTTCTGACGTCAAATGCAATTTTCACATGACAACACACATGTTTATTTGAGTTTTATAACTCGACCTTGACTGATTTTTTGGCAAATTGTCTAAAACACAGAGGTAGAAATAAGCGTCTTTTGAAACTCTTTACTCGCTGACCACTTATCTACTTCTCGGGAAACCACTGATAATTATACGAGTTTACTCGGTTACATGATATATAGTCGTCATCGCAACCGTTATCATTATGATATAGAACTTGTTACAGCAGCTACGTCACAGTTTGCACATCTCGAAAAATTTGGCCTAAATTTTTCAAGTTCTTCGTCTGTAATCTCTGCCAATCTTCTTTATCCTTAACCATCCTTGTTCCTTTATGGTTTATTATTATCTCTTTGGTATAATTCTTTATATGGCTGTGTCTCACAAGGACTGGGAACTACCGAATTCACGAATTTGACTGGCTGAAATCGATATGGACCGCGACCGGCATCTAGACTGGGTACATTTTGCGGTGAAAAAGTTGCAAACTAAAGTGCAAAAGTATTGACTATTTTCTTATAGAAATATTAGTGGAAGTGACAAAATTCACAAAAAACGTGATGACGAAGAAAAGTAAAGAGGACGAGTAAACCTTGGCAGATTTAGTTCAGCTCATCGCCGTTCGCAAGCAAAATGTCAGCTAGTAAAAACCAGTTACATTAAACGCAATTAATTTGTTCTTGTTTGCCATATAACAAATATCTCATTAACCGAGCTTAGTCGGTCTGTATGGGAGAATCTTGACCTCGGTAATATGTACGTATTCACGACCTCGGTCAAGATTCTCCCATACAGACCTCCTGCTCGGTTAATAGGAGCTAAATCTTAGTACACTATCATTTTTACGTTTCTTTCGTTCAATTTAAAGGTAATTTTGTGCAAGGCCAAATAACTCAAAATACTGTGACTGAGCTCCTTCGAGTATGAAATAAAAAAAACTTTTTTTAATTTATTCAAGATGCGCCCCAGTTAGCTCGGGGTTAGACATCATGACGCTTGATTGCTGAAATGAATGTTCAAGAATGAGACAGCTGATTTTCTTGTTGTCCCGTTGTCAAAACACATTAGCTACAGCAGAAGAAGAAAAAAAATTATGCTCTGAAACTCGGTTCCAAAGAACGATACTGATCACGTTTTTTGTTCGAACAAAAACTTTAATTATACAACTTGAATCACGCTATAATACCTTACAGAACAAAAGCTGATATCTTTTTAATCGCACAGACAAACAAGTGTAGTTTAACTACGTTGAAAGAATTAATTGCAGTGAGAGTGAATGATAAACGTGAGGCCTTATTCAAATAAATCCGGCTTGTGGTTACATGTTAGAGATTTCGAGGCACGTATGCGATTTTACGCCGTCAAACGGCAGACATTCGTTTCTTCTAATTCCGTTTTCTGTTCCTTGAACTATTAAAAAAATTCACCAGGAGAATGGAAATAATTCTAACACTTACCACAAACTCAAAACTTCTCGATTTTGCGATGGCAAAGTTTGCACGCAGAACAGTCATGACGTGCTCACATACAGGAAAAAATGTTGACGACTGTTTTAAAACTATTTAATTGAGGACCAAACAGTAGGTAGCCAACATCGGTCAATATTGGCCACAGTTACCTTGAGGTAGTGTAAACTGTCTTTTTATATTTGCTTAATTGTAAGACGAAAGAAGTTTTAGCCTTGTAGCATATTTGCAAAAGACTACACAAAATGGCAGTTTTTGATTTTAAATTTGTCTCTTGACATCGCGGCATGGCGGTGGACAGAAAATACGGATCGATTTATCTAGCGGCGTCAAAAACATCTTGTTTGTTTGCTAAACATTCTTCAGCGTTTATTGAAACATGCTTTGGTCAAATAAGCAGTTGCGAAGTGCTTGAATCAACATGGAAGATTTTTTCGTTTAAGGATTTCCTTTGTGCGATTACATTACAGATTGAAGCTGTGAAACTGAAAAACATGGTAAAAGGGCATAATTCTTTGTATAATTGTTCACTGAGTACACCCAGCAGGGCAAATATAGCCGAGCAAATTCCTTTGTATCTAATTCATGATGAAAAGCAATATAGATCGAAACCCGAGATCTGTAGTTCTCTGTTTTGTCATTTCCAACTGAATATCTTAAAGAGATATACCGCAGGGGTACACCACTCGGCCCTATTAGCATGTTTTTGTCATAAGTGATAAACAGTAAATTTTCAACTGCATCAAGTAAAAAAATTCGGATCGCTCGCTAAAGTAAATAATATCGTGACTCCCTTGAGTTTATTTACCGTTGTATCAAGCACATATCACGATAACTGATCTATATCATGTTTGGTTTTCATTGTAATGATACTTAAACAATATACACTCGTGAGGTTAGGAATGGAGGCAATACGGCGGTCTCGAGTAAAGAAGGCCAAAATTTGTCAAACAACATCATCAGCCTGAATAAATTTTGCGCGTATACTTCCAATTTCAAGTTCATGCACTGACGAAAATGCAAACTCTGATAAAAAACGGCTTACCTTTCTTTGTCACTTCACAGAGGTGATGTATCTAACTTCAGAGTCTCCAAAGTAGCTGCAGACAGTGCAAAGAACACACAGCTATCGAACAAGCTGTGTATAAGCACAATACACCAACCTGACAGAATTAAATCAAGTTCAGGGACATGTAGTGATCTGTCAACCATTAAATCATTTAACTGTCTTTATGTTTCGTCGTTGAAGCGTACTGAGTCAAGACATACATGATATTGTTCTTGTGTGCTTGCGTCTTGAGCGAAACCTTTTCCAGCCTTATTCTGGTAATATTAAATATGCATAGAATAGTTTTTAACTCAAGAGATTTTTTTGGTGATTTGTTGACCACCGTACAATATTTGTCAGTGCTGTTTTTCTAATGAGCTGCCTGACTTACGTCATCGTTTGAGTTCAGTAATCACGGTTGCTTGATTGCATTCTTTTTTTCTAATTCTGGAACATTTTTGATCTAATACGTCAACAACAGAGTTGTTTAATTTAGCTTTAATTTGAAACATGGAACATTCTTAAGTTCGTAATATTCGGTTTTATGATGGGGTGTTTGAAAAGAAAGGACTTCTCTAGAATCCTAGTTTTTGAAATGTAGTAACTAAATTGAATAGGAATACACTTGTGTCGGCAATTTTTGGCAGATGACAACCTCAAAATTAAATTTGAAGTCAATAATTTGCAATTCTGAAAAGATGAGAAATCAACGAGCATTAATCTGACTGCCTCCATAGGCGGTCGGAATATCAAAATATGGCTGCTAAGATACTTCACACGAAGACTTAAGTTATTTTTTTTCCGTTGAAAGAAGAAATCGTTCTTTAACTTTGATGATTTAATGGTCTTCAATTTATCTACGTGCATACTGTTCAAAGTTTGAAATATCTTGAGAATGTTTGCTTGGTGAAAACACTTATAGAGGACTTGAGATAATTTAGTTAGTGGACAAAGCATGGCTGTTGTATACATAGCAACAACTGAAGAAAACACCCAAAGATCTCGCTCTTTTATACTCCTGGCCCTTAAATATCGTGAAAGCTGCTAAAATTTTATGCAAGTTTTTGTCCAAATTTTTGAGTGTTATGGCATAGTTAACAGAAGGGAATGGAAGCCCGGTAAACATCAAAGAAGCAAACAAACAGGTAAAGACTTATGCTGGAAGGTCCTTGACCCTGCACATCTGTTGTTTTATTCTCATAGACTATGCAGGAATTACATAATTGCAATGCTTCTATTGGATAGTTATATAAGCACACATAAACAACTTTTGTATGATTTTGGCAGTTTTTGTGCAGGCTCAGCCCCTAAGTAGCCAGCAAAAACACACAACAAAGAACTTTGCCAGGTTTCATAACCATTTCCTCCATTAATTATGATTACAAGTGTTTGCCGGAAATGTACATGTGTAAAGTGCTGTTGCAAGGCTGCAACTAAATGAAGTTTTCACTGGCTGAGTAAAGCGCAGTAAGATGTAATTGCTGATGATTGAGGGACGAATTAGAAATTATTATTCTGACGGCATGATGGAGAGGCTCGCGGGGTGTCATGGGACGTTTAAAATAAATAAATAAATAAAAATAAATATACATTTATATAGCGCCATTTTCCACTAATTGTCCATGGCGCTTTACAATACTTTAAAATTAAAATCCTAATTCTTTAAAAACCTAAAATCCTAAATCCTAAAAGTTAAAATCCTAAGAATTAAATACGCTATATAATACAATTAGGCTACAAATAAAAAGTAAAAACTACAAATTAAATGCACGCTTAAAAAGATAAGTCTTAAGATTAGCCTTAAAAACTGCCTCTGATGATGAAAGTCTGATCTGGAGGGGTAGTTTATTCCAGAGCCTTGGTGCCGCCACGGAAAAAGCCCTTTCACCATATGTTTTAAGATTTGCTCTAGGCTCATCAAGCAACCTGTTGTTTGAAGATCGTAGTGTCCGACCAGAAATGTTAAATCGCAGTAGGTCTCTAATGTAATCAGGGGCCAGTCCATTCAGAGCTTTGTAAGTTAACAACAATATTTTGAAAATAATCCTAAAATGAACTGGCAACCAATGTAAGCTCCTTAGTATTGGTGTGATGTGTTCCTGCCTTCTAGTCAAGGTAACAAGGCGAGCTGCTGAGTTCTGTACAAGCTGAAGTCTATTAATCAGATACTTTGGGAGACCGTACAGTAGGGCGTTACAATAGTCCAAACGCGATGTTATGTAAGCGTGAACAATGGTCTCAGTAGTACTCTGGGATAGGTATCGCCTAATTTTAGCTATACTACGAATGCGGAAAAATGCGCTCTTGCAGGTTATTTTAACGTGTTCTTTGAAATCCAAACATTGATCGAATGCAACTCCTAAATTCCTGGCCTGTTTACTAGACTTGATTACTTCATCACCAACTCGTATATAGTCGAGGGGTGGTCGTGGACGATATTTAGAACTAATAACCAAAAGTTCAGTCTTATCCCGATTTAACTTAAGTTTGTTGCGCAGCATCCAGTCCCCAATGTCCTTAACACATAATTCTACTGCCATCTTTGAGCTTGATAGATGATTAGGGCAATTGGACGTAAACGACAAGTACAACTGTGTGTCATCTGCATAGAGATGAAACGGTATGCTATGCTTTCTGGCTATGTCACCCAGCGGACTTGTATAAAGGGAATACAACAAGGGTCCCAGTACAGAACCCTGTGGTACCCCGTAGGATAAATTCTTCTTTGACGATTCAATTCCATTGACAGAAACAAACTGTTCGCGTGAGTGAAGATACGAATGAAACCAATTAAGAGCAGTGTTCCTAATACCAAAGCGATTCTGTAGTCTAGATAACAAAATCGAATGATCGACAGTATCAAACGCAGCCGATAAATCGAGCAATAGTAATATAACCGATCTGTTATTGTCAATAGCCTTCAAAATATCATTTTGAACTCTCACAAGCGCAGTCTCTGTACTGTGATGAGATTTATATGCCGACTGAAATTCTTCTAATAAGCCTTCATTATCATTAAGGTGGTCCATTAATTGTGCTGCCACTGCTTTCTCCGTAACTTTGGATAGAAAATATAAATTCGAGACAGGACGAAAGTTCGAAAATAGTTCATGATCAGCTCCACTCTTTTTCAACAACGGCTTCAACATGGCAACCTTGAATCTATCAGGTACTTGGCCACTTGTAAGAGACAAGTTAACTATACGAGTGATCATTGGAAGCAGATAATGACGGCACCCTTTGAACACTGAGGATGGAATTGGATCAAGTATACAGGACTTTGAAGACAGGTGATTCACAAAACCAGATACGACCTCCTCAGTGACCAGTTTAAATTCACTTAGCAGCTGACCAGCTAGACAGCTTTCAGACTCAGCATTGCATGAAGTAACTTGACCGTCATTCAGAGTTCCATCAACTTTGTCAAGATCATTGCGGATTTTAACAATTTTGTCACTAAAATATTCAACGAATGATTCGGACAGAGAACAGTTATTAGGCCCAGATGGATAACGCTGGACTGGATTGGAGTGCAGAAGCTTCTCTATTGTCTTAAAAAGAAGTCCAGAGTTCCCTGAGTTTTCCTGGATCACTGATGAATAAAATGTGTGCTTCGCGGAGACAATCATGTCATTAACAACACTGTTCTGAAACACATACCGTTCTCTATCTGCAGGTAATCTTGGACGTCGCCAGTTACGTTCGAGCTTCCTCCTTATTTTCTTTTGAACACTAATGTCAGTTGAATACCAAGGCGCACAAGGACGAAGAACTACCTCACGGGTCCTTTCGGGGGCATAAACATCAAGGGTGGACTTCAAGACCCGATGATAGGAATCAACTAACGAATCCAAATCACGCTGTGATTCGTCAAACAAGGACGAATTCATGATAGTGTCATTGAATTCAGCATAATCAATCGAACGCAGCTTCCGGTGGCGAATAGTTCTTGTTGGAAATTGTGGTTTGTGCAATAATAAATGCATAAAAATAGCGTAATGATCAGAAATCAAAAGGTCATGAACCATAACATTGTCTATAAGTTTACACTGATTTCTAGTAATGATTAAATCCAAGATATGACCACTTGTGTGAGTCGGCGTAGTCACCCATTGTTTCAGATCGAAAGATGCTATTAGGTCACAAAAATGCAATGCGTTGACATCACGCGAAGAATCCACATGTAGGTTAAAATCACCGACAATTAAAAGCTCGCCTGATGCTGCGGCCAATTCCTCAAGCAGGAGAGAAAATTCATGATAAAATGTTGACAAAGGCACAGATGACGGTGGGCGGTAAATAATTATCATCCTGATCATCTTTGAGCTCTTGAAACGAACATCCAAGAATTCGAACGACTGGAAGGAAGTGTTCCACTCACTATTTTTGCATTTAATATCCATACTTTCTTTGAAAAGCAAGCCGACACCACCACCTCTCGATTCCCGTGGAATGTGGATAAAATCATAACCAGTGGGACATAAATCACCAATCTCAACACAATCAATATTTCCAGGTCTGAGCCACGTCTCCGTCAAAGCAAGAAGATCAATATCCTTGTCAACAACAAAGTCTTTCAGTACGCTAGATTTATTCCTTATTGACCTGGAATTGAGCAAACAAAAGTTGATCGCGTGAGAAGTATCCTGGGTGTTAGCAACTTGTGAGATCTGCACCTTCACGAGATTGTCGCGATTAAGCAAAGATGCAAATTTCGAAAAACGATCATTTCGATTTGAAACAACCGTCCTTATGCTCCTCTGCCTCGTTCGTGACTTCGCCCATACACCTGCTCTACATCCTCTTGTCCGAAGCAAACTGAACTCCTTTAAGACCGAAACCAGATGAAAAGGCAAACGAGCCGGCGAAAAACGCCGCACTGATAACAACTCACTTCTTGAATATGTAATAAGTTGTGGCGACCGAAATGAATGATGATATAATCCAACCGACCTTGAGGTAATTTCTTGGTTAGATTCAGGTCCTGGATTTGAAGATATATCAACATGCACTGTCAAATCCATGACAAAAGGTTTCGAGGGAAGAACTAAACAGGTAGACCCATGCTTAGCCTGTTTTGAGCATGGTTGGAACACTTCAAGACTACTGAGCTCTTGCCGTCTTATAACCACGTGAGATCCAACCAGGCTAAATTCACGTCTAAAATTGCCAGGAAGAAAACCATCGGAGAAACATCCATGGATATCTTCGAAGCAGAAGTGGTTAAAACCAGAGTGAGTCCATCCATAGGGCGAAAAATCATCAGAATAGGCTAGAAATATAAAATAAATCAAGAGAACGTGAACGACACCGGCAGCCATCTTGGCGCGCATATACGACAATTAGGGACAATTTAGGCTCTTGGCGGGAGATTTAGGCCATTCTAGGTTAGACAGTGTTCGTCCTCTTTTATTATTATTATTATTATTATTATTATCATTATTATTATTATTATTATCATTATTATTATTATTATTATTAAGCTTTTGTTACAACAGCTTGTATGTATAATAATATACATGAAAAAATAACTCGATTCTGATTGGCTGAGAGCAGTGCAGTTCAAGTGTAACACCAGTGCAAAAAGTGTAACACCGGTGCAAAAAGTGTAACACTAGTGCAAATTACACATCGTACTGATTTTGGATTACGATTGGCTGAAAGACAATAGGAAATTTTCAAAGCCAATGATATTACGTAAAATGATGAGGAAAGTTTTGTGTGGAACCTTTGAAAAAAGTTTTCTCAAATGACAAAAAATGGCTTCAAGAAAGGTCTTTCGGCACTTCCTCCACGCAAATTTTTTCATGTCTGTATTATTAATAAGTAATCATACGGTTTTTCTCGTTCAATTTGGAATTAATTTGCACCAGGAGCCATAATCGGGGACGGAGACTGTAAGCGCGCGCCATTTCTAGTATTAGGGTTGTCCCCATGATATGGGACAATAATTCTATTTTTAGAACAAATTGCGCCATAGCCCGCGGCACACGCGCATACATGCTGCGAGGATTTTTGCGGATGTCGCGCGGAGGAAATGGCGTCCGAAATTCCCGAAGATTTTCATGTGTTTGGCCCACAACTCAACGCGTTCACGTCTGTTGGAATTTTGCTTAAGTATTTTCGTCGTAAGCTGCTCCAGTTTGAGTGAAGTAAGACAGTGTCGAATTTAGGTATGTTCCGCTGTAAGCTTTATATATATATCGCTGACCAAGTTGTGTTCCGACGGATGCTTCTTTTACATGAGCTGTACATTACTCCACTTTAAATTTCACAGATGTTGAAGTTTAACAGCTTTTCCATTACACAGCAAAGAACTAGCTGGATATATTTAGATATAGCAGAGCTTCAGGGCTTCATAGTTTCCTAGCTCCTCTTGCCACACACTTGCGAGGAATTTGTCAGTCTATCGCGACCGAAAAGTAAAACAAAATAATTGCTAGTTTGAGTTTCGCTTGAATTTTAAGCAACGCTTGATGTTTCATCCAAGGCCCAATAACTTTACGTCCGTAGATACTGCTCAGTTTTATTCGTGTAAAAATCCAGTAAATTCTCTGTTGTCAATGAATGAGAGCGCCCGCCGATGCGTGTTTTCAGTACAGTCAGTAAACATGACAAATTGTACTTCCGCCGCTCTTTCGTGTGAAAGCGTACATCGAACTCAAACAATAACTCTATAGTTTTTAAATATGTTTAAGGTTGATAAATGTTTGAGAACATATTAAAAGCTAAGCTGGAAATATGTGAATAAAGCAGAAATAATCCGCAAAGTTACGTTGACGCTTTCTTTAATCAACTTGGAATAACGATTTCGAGTTTGTTGATCGAGCTATCAAAACTCCTTGTCTATTTTCATTTTCGCAGTGTAAAACTTCACTATGCTTATGTTGAAGAAACACACATGATGTTAGTGGCCTTTTTTGCGTTCGTGAAATTTGTTACAGCATCTCAGCACCAAAGATAACGAAAGAAATCTTTGTCAAGATTTGTTGACAATTCAAACACCGACTCGGACTTGAAAGTGAACGAGCTGCACTATGCAAATGAGCTAATTGTACGTGTCAGAGTTTCCTTTCAAAAACTTTTGCAAACTCACCAAACAAGCAGAAACAATAAGAAACCGTCAAAACAGGTTTTGGTTGTGATGAACCATTGTCTGAGAAACTCACAAATTAACTCGATACCAGAGTAGAGAGTTTTCTTGCTATATTCTTAAGTCAGAACAAACGCAAAAACATACGCGTAAGCTTACAACTAGCGTGAGCATATCTTAGTATTCATTCCCAGCGCGAGATTGAAGTCTTGTTTTCGACCCTGAAAAACCCACCTTTTCCGTTAGCTCAGAGCATAAAACTACATATAAGCGCCCTGGTTCGTATTCCCTGCCTTATTCGCTGCCATCGCTGTGAAAAATACGCAAGAGAATTACTCAACTCTCACCATTTGATCACACAACGTGACAACATCCACGCGAGAGCCCCCGACACGTGCGTGAATCCGCGCGGATATATGACGTCAGGATGGCGCAATTTGTTCTAAAAATAGAAAAATTGTCCCATATCATAGGTGCACGCGAATCCCGAGACTTACGGTCTCCGTCCCCGATTATGGCTCCTGTTTGCACTTATGAGTTTTTCAAAAAGCTCAGTCGTGCAAATAAATTCCAAATTGAACTCGAAACTGTATGATTACCTATACTAATTGTAAATGTTCTACGTTACTCATTCGGTACCCTCTCCTCGGGGTCTCGTGCTGCTACATTAGATGAGGAATACGTTTCCACATATTTTTTGGCCACATCTAAAGGGTGTTTTAGTGGTTTTTCATATCTGGCGTAGTACAGGTTCTGATTGTTAGAACCAATAATTGTAATTTGCAAGGACACAGATTATGTTGTAAGACGGAATACATCTATAAAAGATGACTGACTGACGCGTCCTCAATAATCACATTGAATATCTCGTGTTAGTTTAGTCAGTATTGAAAATTTTGTCATTATCGAGGTGTTTTTCCAGAATTTGGTTAACTGCCAAGTTAAAATCTGATCTTTTTTTTATTTCCGGAAGTGCGTATCACTAACCAAACAGAAGTTAGGTGGCCCTCCGGGTTCTTGCTCGTCCCCAGATTCTCCGCGTGGTCTTGATGTATCTTTCACTTCACCAAGACAACAGTTGCTAAGGACGGTAAAATCGATGGTTTTTTTCAGTAACAGTAATTCAAAACGAAATCTAAGTAATTTATTAGACGACTTGGCTGGAAATTGAGAATTCAGTTGATCAATTTTTCTTTGAAGGCATCTTCGCATGCACTTTTTTAATAGCAAGCAAATTTTGTGATACAACTATTAGTAAGTGGTAGGAGGGCCGCGTTACACCCTACGTGCGAGTCTCAATGGTGTTTATCGTTAGTCGTAACACAGGCCAAACATTTATAGCCGTTCAGCGTAAAAAATGGAAATTTTCAACCCTTAACCATGAAAAATATTAACCGTAGAAAATGTTTTGTTCCTTATCTGGTAATAATATTAATACCTGTTCTCCATTCTAGGGCCATAAGTATATTTTACAGCAATCAAAATAATTTTTTATCTTTTTAAAACAATGGAAATTAATTTTTAAATTTTTAAAACAATGGTAATTAAATTCTTAAATAAGAACAAATATTGCCCGTTAGCGGTTAAAAAGCCAAAATATTAACCGTAACCCGAAAAAGCCATCACCCCGATCGTGACCATCTTGGGTACCTGTATATTCCGTTCAAATTTACGGCGCGTTTTGTAGTGAACAGCAATCATAGTTAATTGCCAGCCGGTATGAAATACCGGTTTTAATTACAAGAAAAAGCTAAGCACCTTGAGAGCTTTAAAAGCAAGCTGTAAGACTTTATCATCATTTTGACCCATGTAAATCAATTGTATTTATTATTTTGGATGAAGGCTGCCAAAGGCGTCTGCAAAAATGTTTGACAATACTCTAAAATAATTATTTTAAGTAATCCATCGTATGCGTAAATTTCTAGAGTAGTTTTTAACTAAATAGCACTGAATGAAACTGACGGTTTTGTGTCAAGTCTATCTTCGTTTTCGCAGTATTTTTTCTTTTTTTAATAGATAAAAGCACCTTTTCGTTTCACGAATCCTGAAATCTCGAGTAGCTGAATAATTTGACATTTATTTCGCACTAACTGTCTAAAAACGTCTACATCGTCAGAAATAATTCGTATAGCTCAAATGAGTCATTATAGTTCGTACAGAGAAAAATAATGAAATAATGAAATGCAAAACGTAGCGAGAAATTTGCGCCATGCTCACCATTTCATAAGTCGTTAAGAAACTTTATTTGCACAAACATTATCACCCAAAATACCAAAAAACTCATACAGCGAGAGATGAAGGAATCGTGATCCGCCTAACCAATGCGTGAGTTCATTTTCCGGTTTGTTCTTTCTTTGAAGTCAACAATTTACTTTTCCGAGTCGCTCCCCTGACGGTGTTTATCGGGCCTGTCGAACACGAAACAGCACGGAGCAAAAAACAATCAATCAAACACAGCGATGTACGGACTCCTTCTCCAGGAAATACATGATGATAATTTCAATTGATTTTTCTGTTTTGAATTAGGCTGTGAAAATGCAACGTAGTAAGGCATAAAAGAAATGCTAATAGCGTCTCTCATTAGTCGATTGGAGTAACACGTTTCTATTCACACGCGGCATTTCTCCTATGCCACAATTTCTTAATATTAAGAAAAAAAATTAAGATCTGAAAGATTACGATGAACGCAGATTTCTAGTTTTCCGCATTGCTAATTCCGTTTTTGAAGGAAATGAAAATAAGAGCACAAAAAGGGCACGCAGGAATGACAATATAAGCGTTTAGTTTAGTTTAGTTTCTAGAATATTCTTAGATCAAAAAGGAATATTGAAAAGCACGGAGATAAACAATACGATGTTCGACACGTTTTATTATTCGATTTCTTTTTTCTGTTCAATATTACATTAAGTTATCAAGAACATTTCGTTTGATAATCTCTAAAGAATTCAGTCGCATGCATTATAATCCCACTATTTACAGATGCAATATTCATCGAACTTTGCCTGTATTAAGTTTCCCAAAAATTAACGAATCGAAAACTAGTGTTTGCGACAGCTGTCCGAGAAGCCTTTGTGTATAACGCGTGGAAACGAGTGTGTTTGTTAGCTAAACTATAATTAACCCGGCCTGACCGAACTTTCACTCATTCGCTGGCAGATTGCTTTTTTTACCTCGAGATCAGAGCGAGCTTCGCAAACTCATTCCGGAAACCAGTGACACATTGGATCTTACAGAATGACATTCAAATTCAGTTTGGTTGAGACGTGTATGTGAAATGACGAATTTGTTATGAGTTAAACAGAATTTGTACGAAATTGTTTGCTTATCTCCCTGAGCTGGTCTCGTTCTACTCTTTAAAGCTGATTTAGCGTATCGCGGATATGAAGAGATTTTAGCGCAAGGATGGCCACGAGAAGCTGGTATTTCACCTTTGTGACTGTGGCGGCTTTGGTCAATTATATAGGAGCAATTGATGTCGGTGAGTCCTAACCGTCTGGGTTTCTAATCTACGCTAATTTACATTTACTCGACAACGTTTCCCTGTTTTATAGAGCAAAGATTTTACAACAGAGGTTTCCCTCTTGCTAACACTGGGAATATCTTATTTTTTTTCCACCGGCTAGTGGCGATACAAAATACACTGCTTTGTTACAAGAAAGAAAAGACGTCAGAGCATAACATTTTCAGTTTTTGACAACGGCTGTTACAGCCGGGCTTATCCTCAACGCAAAGATGGAAATCAGTGATTTGATGGTAATCTAATTTCGCTAAATCGTCGCTTTGAAAAACCCAAAGAAAAAGATTCCATCTTTGATAAATACAACTGCAATAGATTGCGAAACGCATAAAGTTTCTCAAACCAGGAGGCCCTTGAGAATGAGTTCTTGATTACATCAATAAAATGAAATGTATATCGTTATCTCAGTGCGTGTTTTCTTCGTAAACTAGAGGAGCGACCTGCAGAGAAATTGTACTTTTTCTGCCTAAGCTTGTAGCTCTTTTTAATCTATCTTTTAAGTCGGTGCTCGAGATTCATTTTCTTCGATATATTATAAATTTGCATTTCCTCTATTTCTTTCTAGTTCTCGTTTTATGTTCATTCTTTTCTGAAGTGGTCAACTTCTGTAGCAGAGAGCTTCCTTGTTATTACTTTTTTGCACGCAATATGAGCGTACGAATAAATCCAAATTAACATAATAGTAGTTTCATTCACCTCGGATAAAAAGCTAGAATTACAGACGTCAAATAAGAAATGGAAAAAAATTAGTCTTGAGTTATCCGCGCCACAACAGAAACATCTGTAATATGGCTTTACGATTTCTGTCCGTGACTGTTCACGGAACAATTATTTTTCTTGAAGGAAGATTCCAAATAATATTATATTTTTTTTTCCCTCGGGTCATATTTTGTGCTTACAATTTTGTACTTTAAAATTGCCAGTCCTTCGACAATTCAGAAACGATTCGTGTCAAGAAATATCAAATGATAGAAATAAACCTAAATGAAGGTCTCAACTTCAATAATTTTTCTTTCCTTTATAAATCCAAGGTTACCTTTTGTACTTTAAAATTTCCAGTCCTACGACAATTCAGAAACGATTCGTGTCAAGAAGTGTCAAATGATAGAAATAAACCTCTTTCCTTCATAAATCCAAGATTACAAATATTGTGAGTTCGGGGACGTTTCCCCTTATCCGCCTTGAAGATACTAAATCAATTTTGTTTCTTTTTTTTCCTTACACCTCTTAGCCTCAACAACTTCAGTTCTGATGATATTTTTTCTGCTATCCCTTGATTTATAGTTAATGTTGCTTTGTTTCGTTCTAGAAAATCTTAAACTTGGCTGCTATACAGAATCGCCGCTAAACCGAGAATTTCGTGTATCGCCCGGGGACTATCAACCATGGAGCCTTACTCCGTACGTTTGCGTAAAACTCTGTGGGAACATGAAATACAACTTGGCCGCTCTTCAAAATGGCAACTTGTGTTTTTGCGCCAATGCATTCAATTCTTCTCGGGCGGAAAGCTCGAACTGTAATGTAAACTGCAGTGGCGACGAAAATTACGTTTGTGGAGGGACATGGGCAAATTCAGTTTACAATTCAAGCTCTTACGTTGACGACCTAGTTGTAAACTACTTGGGCCCCGTCGCTGTTTTTGAGTGGGTTAATCTAACTGCCGAATTTGTGAACAGAAGCGATCCTGGATTGCGCGTTGCGTTTGACATTGGAGATGAAAACGGAGACTCCCCCGGGGTCAGCGCGAAGTTTAAATTCAGGGCGTCTTATTGGGGTAAAATCACCGTTAAAGCTCAGCCGTTAAATGTAGATCCAAAGTTGGATTATAAAAAGCGCGATGTGTACATTCAAGCCAAGCCAGGGACAGCGGAGTTGAATTGTCCCTCAGTTGTTCGAACAGGGGAAACATTTCGCTGTATCGCGAAAATATACGAAGGGACAAGTCTTACAGCGACATGGCTTTTTCAAGATGGAAAGGAAAGAAACATTTCATTACCAAGTAAGTTAAATTTACTCATATTTGCACGGTGACAACGAGTTTTTTATTTCATTTAAGCCTTTGGTTCCCGTTCGACGGCATCGGTTGACATTGTTTGCTTAGCAGAGGCAAAACGCAAAACGAATTATTCCATCGGTTATTATGAAAAATAGCGTCTTCATTATAATTCAAGCTTTTATGCAAAGCTGAATAAACGAAATTTTTTTAGGTGGCAAAGAATACAATTACAACACATTGAACACTTAAAAAAACTTCTTTGAAAACAAGACGAGAGCTGTCGAGCCGATCCAGAGAATGGCTTCGTAAATCTAATCAGATTTTTTGGAATGTTTTGAAACCCCCTTATTTGGCTCAAACATATAAGATATTTTCATAAGCTGGTTTTATGTGTGTTATTGCAAAGGCTCATCCGATATATACAATGTATTATTTGTTTGTTTATTCTATTTATAAAGTGCCGACAATGTTTAGTTTGTTTGACAATCCGCAAACAGAGTTCTGCATTTTAGACAATTGTTTCAGTCTTGGCTATCGATTTCCTGCTGCGAGAGAACGTGAAATAAAATCTATGACGGCCAAAACACAATATTCTACTTTCATCGTTTCTTTTAAATTCAGTTTAATTCTTGACCTAGTTAAACTTAAACATAACAAATAAAAGGAACGCAATTCGTTAGTTGCAGGTGATTTTTAACTGTTTCAATAACATGTAAATTGTGCTTTTATCGCGTCCTGCATAAACGCCTCAGCAGACATTTGAAGATTTTCCATTGTGCAAGAATAGATAAGCTCTAATGACGCCAGAAAAAAAAATCAATTCTTTCAGGTCTCCGCCTTATTGATGGACTATTAATAAAAATTAAAATTTCACAATTTCCTGCTTTATTTGTCTGCATTTTAATACAATTTCAAAGCAGCCTGTTTTGTAAATACAAGATGTTTCGAAATATCAAGTACAAATTTCGCCTGAATGACGCAAGAACCATTTGCGTTTCGCTGTCAAGAAGCGAATTACGAAAAAAACCTCCAATTTTAAAAGTATATTGCTGTTTGAGTCGCGTTGTTGTGTCATCTTGACGGTCATATTTAAGGTTTTAGATTAATTTAAGCTTTGACTTTTCCAATGATGTTTCATATTTATGAAAAATCGAATGATATTCATCAATGAGACGAGAGGCATTTCGATAACTTTTTAAATTTTACTTATGAAGAGGGTTTAATTTAAAACAAAGGAACGCAATATTCAAGGGAATTACGACACATCAGCATCGGACACATCCTTGAGCTCTGTTTTCAAGTGCAATTAGCCTGAAAATGATTTTTATCTGGCGTTATCAGGATTTTTAAATGTGAGCCACTTTCCGTCTTGGAAGAAATTGTTTACTTTCGTAAGTAACACATGTTAATATTCATCCGAAGTTTCATTGCCATTTGTCTCTGTTCCGCGCGCCGGCCAAGATCCCTACAACTGTGGACTTGAAGGACAGGGAACTGTGATAACAGTTCAGGGCAGTTTACCTTATTTTAAGACCTTTTAGCTTTAGTTTACGCAATACATACACCAACATTGTCTCCGCTTCAGTACTGAAAGCGTTTTAATTTACGAAAAGTTGTTTTCCGGAAGCATTAGTCTAAGCCAGCCCTAGGATTTTCAATATTTACCAAGTTTTTCCCGTCCCGTTTACCTGTTCCAACACCTTACATATTGTTTTAATTTTGCTCGCATAACCAGAGATGTTCCAGGGTCTAATCTATTTTCCAGTCCATTTTAGCCGTAGGGGCCTGTGCACGACAAGCATGAGTTCACCAGTGATATATCAGTATTGTAACATGGCTCCGAGGCTTTCAGGACAAACTTTTATATCTGGTGTTGTTTTCTTTGTACCCAAGTCTCTTTTGGGAATTGAGAGACAAAACAAACTTAAAAAATTTACAATTTTGACCCGAAAGCCTAGGTGACGATGTTAGAATATTGGTAGATCGAACGTGGCCTATTCAAAGCTGGTAACATCTGCTGGCTGATCTCTAATTAAAATCGCTTGGAAATTACAGTACCTAAAAACCTTAGCAGATTGTAACAAAGGAAGTAACTGGCTGAAAGAGCAATAAAATTCTTAATTATATTCGCATTTAGCGATTACTTATTTACTTATTCTTATTTGCACTGTAGTGCAAATTAACGTGAGCCCGTTCGTAATTTTCTCAGACATACAGAATTATTCCATGAAAACTCGAGCAATTATGATTTACATTATAGTCGTAATATTTTAAAATTATTTCAAATTACGAGAACTCTGCTTGACTCGTGCAAGTTTGAGAAAATTTTTCAATCAATCAATCAATCAAACAAACAATTTTTATTGTGCAGTATTCACAGAATTTTAAAATTCACATCATTATTATGAAATAAAGATGGGAAAAGAAATAAATGTTACATATGGTTATGGAGAAAATAAAAAAAAAAAACTATGTGCGAGGTAATCAGATTAGCCATTGGCTTTCGAGCTGGTTACCACCATGATAAAGTAGATACGGAGAACAAAAATACATTACTGGAAATAATCAGTCCAACATCACTTAAATTGTGAATCCTTAATTGCACTACGTTAATGACGTGCCTTTACTAACAAAACTCGATCAATGCTTAAAAACCCGCCGCTGTTCTTTGTACCTAAGTTTGTCAAGTCGTTTTCAATCAAACGAGAAATCCAAATAGTTTCCTGAAATAACACCAAAAACAATTTCCCATGGGAAGTCGAGAAAGTTTAATTTCACCAGTACTTTCAAGTGCTTTATATGAATTTCAATTTGTTTTGGACATTTGGTGTTTGATAGAAATGATGTCGTTTGAGAATATAGTCGCACAGAAGCTCGTAATAAAGTGTAAATAAACTCGATATAATGTTTTTGTCCATTTGTTACTCGGACTTCTGGTGGATTCCTTCTTAAAACCTTTCTTGTGAGACAATTTCTTAAAAGCTGATGTTATATTAAAATTTAAATTAGCGCAATAAATTCGGTATATCGATTAAACGAGCTTCTTGTATACTCTCCTCAGACCCACTTTACGTACGGGCTGGCCCGGCCATACCGCAGTGGAACGTGCCAGGTCTAACTTCCTCATATGGTCCAGGACTGTTTTTACTTCCCACATCCCAGTTCTCTTCTGAAGCACGGATTTTAGCCCTGGAAATCTATGGCTACACAGCGGGGCAAATAAAACTTTTTGTAAGTATTGATAATTGATAGTTTCTATCAAAATCAAAGTATTTATGACTGAAATACGTTCCAATTGGAGATCTCCGCCAATCATTTGCATGTTACATTTTTTTCATCTTTGCGATTTATACATGAATATAACTTAATCAGCTGCAAAACGAAAGTGAAGATAAAATCACATATGAAATGGCAATGCATTGCTAAAGCCTTAAGAAAACACAAAAAAAAATGAAAGGAAAAGAAAACCAGAATTTGCAGTAATGACTCATGTCACTTTCTTTCGATTTGTTCAATTTTTTTCAGTTGACTGATTTCTGACCCTCTTCGTCAATCTGTACCTTGCGCTCAGAACAATATTTGTAAATATTTCTTTCTTTGCTTATTTATTTGCTTACTTTTACTTTTTATTGGTAGGTTGTGAGACCAGTCTGTTCCTTGCCAACGCCTCATTACTGTCCCGTTAACCTGTCATGTAATCATCAGCAATGTTCCCCACAGCCTACCTATCACTGCTCCTCCTCCCTTACTTTTTGCCCATCAAGGGCTTGCTGTTTTCTGTCGTCGAGTGGAAACTGTTCCCAGTCTTCTAATTCTACGGCTTTGCACGCAAATACCTTGAGAATGACCACTGACTTGGGAGTGTTAACGATCACTACAGGTTACAACTTGCTTGTTCTTCCCAAGAATCAAACTTTTAACGTTCAGCCTGGGGACATGATAGCATGGGGCCCGGCAACGGACGGGAAGATTGCGCAAAAGCCAGGGAGAAGCACAGTGTATTACTTTTCGGGGTTCGATTTAAGTAACTTTCTGATTGGATCAGAAATCTCAATCAACCAATCAGCGGTGATTTCTGAGTTGACTTACATGGTCAACATTATTGGGTCCCAGGCTTCAAGTTTCGAGATGAGCCATCAGTTCAACACATCTGGAGAATACTGGACCCGAGTCAGTTTTTCGAATACTCTTGGAAACGATTTGCCGATAACACGACACATTCTGGTCCAGACTCCACTCATTAACGTCAAAATTGCCTATCCGCAAGGATTTTCTTTCTATGGCACGAAAATTAACCGCAACGTGGAAATGACCGTTAATATCTCTGCGGAATCGAATGTGACTATCACGTGGACACTTCTCAACTCCAGCTTTTTGTTAAAAAGCCAAACCTTGCGAAGCCTTGAACAGGGCCATGTTGTGGACAAGCTAAACCACACTTTTCCTAACTTAGGAATATACTTGGTTTTTGTTGAAGTAGCGAACAACGTGAGCTTAATCAATCGCACCGTTCTAGTGAATGTTCAAAACGCCTTATCCGACCTACATGCATCTGTGATTTCGACGCCAATTTTCTTAGGCGCTCCTACAACCCTGAACGCCTCTGTTGTTGGAACGAACGTTCTGCTCAAGTGGATCTTTGGCGATGGCACAGACACGCCTTATGTTTCCAACACAACCGTTGTTCACCGGTTCTCTAAGACAGGAACTCTTAATGTTTCCGTGATCGCGACCAATCTAGCCTCCAAATTAATAGCTTGGTTTCCAGTTCACGTTCTACATCCACTGAGTATTTCTGTGCCGCTCCAGGGCTCGGTGGATTTGACGATAAACTCATCGTGCTCCTTAGTTGGACCTTTTGCCGCGGATCGATACTACTATTGGGATCACGGAGACGGGAGTAAAGAGGAAGGTCTTAACAAAACGCAGGTGTCCCACACGTACACAACGGGAGGCACCTACAGAGTCACTGTTAAGCTTCAAAATGAAGTACTTGTCAAAGCAGTCTCCGACATTTTCATCATTGAACAAGTCTCAGGTCTTACCCTCGACAATTTTACCGGAGTAGAGCTGTTTGATAACCACACCTTTATTGCTCGGACAGTGACAGGAAACAACCTAACCTATGAATGGTATCTGCACGGTAATAACACCATAACTATAATGATATGTTCGAGTAATTCTATAGAATTCCATTTTAACCAAACCGGTTACTACTCGATCAGCGTAAATGTCTCCAATTCCATATCCTCTGCGTTTGCCTCGCTCTCGTTTTATGTGCAACTGCGCATAGCAGGACTAGGGATAACCGCTTTCCCGAATCCTGCGCCGTCCAACAGCACAATAACGTTTAACATCACCAAAGGATCGGGAACTAACGTCAAGTATCGTCTTGACTTCGGTGATGGATTTGTCCTCCGAGAATTTCCGAAGAGCTATCTCTTCAATCGGACATTCGCTTTCGGTCAGTGGCAAGTAATTTTCACAGGAGAAAACGCCGTTAATCATGTGATTGTATTCTATAACGTGACTGTGCAAGATCCAGTTGAAAACATTACTATAGCCGTTGAGTCTGAGGTCGAGTTTCATGGAAGAAAAATCGTGGCGGTTGGGGCTGGCACGCGTTTCTATAGCAACGTCACAGCTGGCACGGATGTGTATTTCCGCTGGATGTTCGGAGATGGTGGCAGCAGTCAAACTTTTAAAGGTTCGAGAATTCCCTCGGGAGAAACTAACCACAGTGTAGGGCACTCGTTCCCTCGCTCGGGGCCGTTCAACGTAACAGTAGAGGCTTTCAATGCCATAAGTCTATTGCGGACCTGGATTATAGTGCACGCGCAACAAAGGATCGAAGGATTTATGTTACTAGTGACTGACCGAGCGAGTCCTGGGGAGGAGATAAGTTTTGGATTTTCGCAAACCAAAGGCGACAACGTCAGTTATGTGGTCAACTATGGCGACGGCGGACCAAGTCAAGTCCTCACAGCAAAGTCCTTGTTAAAAAGTTTCAACGAAACCGGAGTATATAACATATCTGTAGAGGCTGTCAATCAAATTAGTTCAAAGAAGGTCAGAAAAACTATTACAGTGCAGCGTAAGATTCAAGGCCTCGCTTTCGTCTCTCCAATCAAAGCGGTGGAAACTGGTCAACCGTCTGTTATATCGTGGAAAATCACAGAAGGAAGTGACGTAATTTTTGTCGTCGACTATCAGGACGGAAGCGCTCTTGAAATACTGGACGGGAATGTTGTAGGCATGAACGTGACTGTACGCCATAATTATTCAACTTGGGGCGAATTCATGGTCAAAATCACTGCGTACAACTTGGTGGGGCGTAACAAAACGATAAAAGGCAAAGCCGTGGTAGACGATCGCATTGTCGGTCTTGTAGCATATGCCCAGCGCAGTACAATACTTATGTTTGAAAACGCTGTGATCGTGGCTTCGATCTTGAAAGGAAGCCATGTAACGTACGAGTTTGATTTTGCTGATGGTTCTGAGCCTGTACACACTACAAACAACACCGTGACACATCGTTACGCAAAATATGGGGTATTTAACGCCTCAGTTACTGCCAGCAATACGCTCACAACAGACCTGGTACATCTTAATGAGACTATCACGGTGGAGAAACCGAGCACACCGATGGAGATCCGCGGGCTCAATGTGTCATGCCAAGCGACCACTCCTGGGAGTGCAAGCGAAATTCGCATAAGTTATGAGTACGGCTTCCTGTTTCAGTGTGAGATCGACTTCGGTGATGAAACAACAGAAACTTATAGTGACTCAACCCTTCCGTTCCCATTGCTCCACAGCTACAGCTCCGTCGGTAGCTTTGAGGTGATCGTTCAGTGTGGAAGCAGCCGAGTCCAAACGACTGCTAAAGTCGACGAAGTAATCACAGGCCTGAAATTCAAAACTGGTAATGGAAAGATTCTAAAAGAATTTGGTCAGTCTGTCGAGATTGAATGGATCTGGACGACAGGTACACATGTTCAACACAGTGTGACCCTATCGGGCCATGGTTCAATTATCAGTCAACAAACCAGTCAAACAGGGTTTATCCAGCTTGGTCCTACGCTGTGCCCAACCCCTGGTAATTACACTGTAAAAATAGTGTTGTCGAATTCGGTCACGCCTGCGAAAAAACTTACAGCCAAGGTTACGTTTTTGCAAGAAATATCTGGCTTGTCTATCAGCGTTAATCCCATCACTAGAACTGGGTGTCCTGTGCCGGTTTACGTGACTATTGCATCAGGGCTGGATGTAGCAGTGCTGTGGAAATTCGGCGATGGGAATGATCTTCATCGTCAAACCAAAGGGTTTGGAAGCCAGGCATTTATCACAAGTAATATTTACACCACGCAAGGAAGTTACGAAATAGCGGTCTGGACGTCAAATCAAAATTCTGCAGAAAATGCGACTGATTCGATAACAATCCAGGATCCTGTTGAAGGGTTCTCATTTCATCAAAACAACACGCTCATTTGGCCGTCAAGAAATATCGTTTTCCATTTCAGTCGAAATTCGTCATTATCAGATCTTGTTGGTGCAAAATACAAAATTGAGTTTGGTACCAGTGAGAATTCAGAAGAGGTGCTCATTAATCCGAATCAAACTCAGTTTAGTTATCGACATTCGTACTCGCGCCCAGGGTGCTACACGGCCAAATTGATCATATGGAACTTTGTAAGTCGCGTGGAGTTAACCGCTCCTGTTGACGTCATAGAACATATCAGCAACGCCTCTCTCAAGGCTCTACATTCCAAATACTCGGCTCATCCGGGGACCTTGGGTGGTGGCCCGACCGGAGACATGTTTCCGTTTGAGTACCCAGTGTCTTTCGCGATCATACAAGATACGGGAACTTGCTTGAAGTACGATTGGAATTACGGAGACTATATTGAGTTAATAGATGTTACAACTCCTAATACAACGCATGCGTATCCTTTAACCGGGACTTACACCGTTACGGCTAATGTTTCTAACAGCCTCGGGGAGCGGTTTTTACAGCGGTCTATCACATTACAGCATTCAGTGATGGGTTTGTATTTAGCTGTCAGTGGTCTGGCGAGACCGGGGAAGAGCGTTACATTCGTTGTATTCTGCGCAAGCCTGGGGACGAATTCAACATTCGTTTTCAATGCAGGTAACGGAGGCTATAATGTCACGCTCAAGAAGTTTAGCAATAACTCCAAACTGAAGGCGGAAAGCAAAATTGATCCCAACACACATCTTCCATTCGATCCATCGAGCTATTACGCCAAGGTTGTCAACCATGTCTATTCAAATCAGGGAATGTTTGTGGCAAACGTGTGGGCTTGGAATGAGGCATCCCAGCAATCAGCGCGAGCCTCAGTTATAATAACAGACAAAGATGTTCCAGTACCTCGCGTGTCAGTCACTGGAGGGCTAAAAAGCCTGGTGAACAGCACTGCTCTAATCTACGGAAGTAAGGTTGCTCTGAGCTCGCATGTTGAAATCCAGAGCAAGGAAAGCCACACGGTAACTTTCAAGTGGGTTGTCTACAAAGCGAACACATATCGCCCAGCTTCCGAATCTTCTCTCCCACAGCTACCCCCGGAATCAGGGCGAGAAGTAAGGTAAGTTATGGGAAAAAAATACTCTCCGAGGAACACAGTCAGGGTCAGGTTTGAGGACAATGCACATTTTTGTTTATTATTCTTAGGAAGGTTTTCTAACAAGGTCTTTGGTAGGCATATGACGGGAAGTAGAAAAATACCAAAGCAATTAAAAGACTTGGTAAACATTCAGCCTTATGTAATCTAATGATTTGTTTAAACGAGACCCAAATGCCTTAAGTAGATTGCAGATTTTGAAACTGGGGGATATCGTAGGATATTATATACTCTTCTCTGCCTCACATGAAGTGTTCAGACCAGTTGCAACCAAGAAAAATATCTCACAGATTTACTTATGTGGCATAATATGTTGCTCATACCATCATGTAACTTGACGGAGGGTAACTTGACCCTATAAACAATCATTGTTTGACACCAAAATACCCAACCAAGATTCTCTTCTTTCTATAGATTTTCCCCAGAGGTCCTGACAGACCAGTCCTCGCTGACCATTCCCGCCTTTGGCCTTGATCCTGGTGAATACATATTTCAGCTCACTGTCACAATAGCCGACATCGGTACAAACAACGCCGACCATACCTTCATTAGGATCGCGGGCGCCGATATCGAAGCTCGCATTGCTGGCGGAGATTTGCGAACACATGACTGGGGACAGCGACTCGTATTAGATGCAACAGAATCACGTGATCCACTGCAACTAGGAAAGGAAGATTTGACCTTTGTTTGGTTTTGCGAAATAACCAAAATTAACCCTGATATCGTTAAATCTGATGTTGGGTGCTTTGGTAATGGAGAAGGTAATGTTGAATACACCGGGAAGGTTTTCTCCATAGAAGCCAAGAGCCTCTATGAGGCGACCTCGTACTTGTTTACTGTGAATGTGAGTTCTGCGGAGCCCGGCCGCTGGTCGACGGCAACGCAGACGATAACAGTGTTGATGGGGAATCCCCCTGATATCAGAATAAGGTGAGAATTATTACTAGACAAGTGAGTAATTTAACGATTTAGTACTGAAAAACGTATTGATTCTGAAATAAAAATATTTTTTTGTATCAGAAAAACATCATTAAAAAGCAAAAGTATCATATTGCTCCAAATTTTCACAAGTTAGCTGGGAACAGGCCATTATCAGGGATGAGTTTCTCAAATAGTATTTTCTGTTCTGGTTTCGAGAATACATTGGCCCAACCCAACTTAGTTTATAGAGGAGTGCCCGCCCCTGGACGTCGCCTTGCAAAGATTTGTGTTCACGACAAAATTGCAGCCCTGTTTGATTTCAAAGACAACTTAATGTTTGGCAGAATCATCAGTCATAGTATTGCCAAGGGTTGCAGAGTCTTGTCTTAATTCCGTAAACCTTTGCACTTGTGATTTTTGGCCTTGGATTTCTGTCCAATATAGTTGTCTGTCCAATTGTGGGGCGTACCTGAATCCATCCAGTAGACTTGTTCTTGCCACGGAATGTCTGAACTGCGACGAAACCCAACCCATAACTTACAACTGGTCAGCGGTGAACGTTCCAGCCTCGTTGCCTTTCTTGGTGTGGCCCGAAAGAACCCTCACCCCTCAAAACTTCCCGGATGCTGTCATCCTTGGAGGGACATTTGACAGTGGCTCTTCGTACAGAATCAAAATTGTCGCCAGTCGGCCCAGCTCAGGTATTTGTTAAATCGATAGCTGTTCCATGAGACTTTTAGGAAAAAAAAGGCTGTGGACAAAATTTTAACGCATATTTCGTTTTGAAATTGTTCTCAGCATCCCAAGGACTGGCAGAGTATAACATTGTAACCAACATTCCACCCAATGGAGGATCGTGTGACGTCACACCCAAGACAGGCGAAGAACTGGACACAATATTTACTTTCTCATGCAGCGGGTGGCAGGATGAGCATCAACCGCTGACCTATGAAATGTTTTACTCTCACCCAAATAAAAGCGAGGAGGACCCAGTCTCGCCTCTGAGTGGGGTGCTGTTTTTCTTTGGTCCTTCGTTAGAGAGTTACAGGGCGATTCTTCCGATGGGAAAGGAAGAAAATAACTATTCTGTTAATGTTGCGGTGATAATAAAGGACGCGTATGGAGAGTACGTGGACAAAAATCTTCGGATTCAGGTAAAGCCTGCACTTTTGTAACTCTTAAGACTAATGAAGCCACAATATCTGATCCTAAAATGAGTAGTAAAAGTTGCAAACTGATGATATTGAAACTCAAACAAACAGGCACGTTCTTTGATCCCGTGACGCGATAGTGTTCATCTGCGGAGAGACACTATCAGTCCGTAGTGCCCGTCCGAGGAAAACACCCGGATGGATGGTACTCGTCCGTGAAAATGTTTCCGTGAACAAGCGGGTTTATAGAAAATAAACAATTGAAAGTGTATTAAGTAGGTTTTCGTCTGTTTTCTTAAAATTTTGCATTTGGCTTTCACGGCTTTCATCTAAAAAAGTTCAAAATAATTCAATATGATTTTTGAACTGGCACGCGGAAGAAAATTTAGTGGTGAACAACAAAGACAATAGAGTGTTTATGTCTCGGAACTATCGGTCTGATAGTTTTACTTTGGAAGCTTCGCTTCTCGCGCAAATATTCGTTTTAAGAACATCAAATTTCCGCGGGGCAACTATCAGCCGATAGTTCCTTCACAGGAACATTCTGTTGTTTAAATAGAAATCTCGAGTTGCTATATAAACAAAAACTTGCTTGCCCATCATCGTATTTGTTCCTTCATTCAGGTAAACCGCAGACTGGTGACTCAAAAGGAATTGGTAGAAAAAACTCTTACGCCGGGAAACGAAATAGAAAAGGCGATTGGTCGTGGCGCAGTGCAAGAAGCAGTGCAGCGTATAAATGCTATCAGCGATGTACTCAATGTACAGAACTCCACTAAGGACAATGCGGTTGAACAAAACAAACAGGTACATTCTAAGAAACACTCAGGTGAAGCTGTTGTAGGGGATACTGTAATTTACATCATTTCATAGGCAATACAGCCAATCAGAATACAGGAAAGCCGTTGTGTACTCGACGGTATTACCTCTAACCTTCCCATCATGCGCGGTGCGTACGTATGTCACATTGATTGTATGGGCCACAGTATTTTCTATGGCATGGTATAAAATAGTTTACAACGCTCTCTCGTGGTATATCATGGAATGTCCTACTTGTCATGTGTATTTTCTTGGTACACACTCGCCTTAAGGCTCGTATGTACTCCAAGATAATACTAGTGATCATGACTCGTGGAATATTCCATGCTACACCACTCGAAAACGTCGCATAATTTTTTTTTCAGCGGCGTAAAGCGACAGGTAAAATCACCCACACCCCTTCTCACCCCTTCATAGGGTACAGAAAAGTCCAGCTCGACTCGACCCAGCGTCCCTCCTTTTACTAGGAAATACCGTTCTTCCAACTTTGACAATTTCGGGCTGGGCTATTAAACCGGCTTCACAATTAATGAAACTTCCATTGGTAGAAGAATATAAGAAGCATACATAAAAGCGGGTGAGAAGCAGGGTTCGTAGAAGACAGTATTGCAAAAGTGATACTGTAACTGAATATAACGCAATACAAAAAAGTTGATACGCCTAAATGATAGACTGGTTGTCACGTTTGTTGTATAGGTTCGTTTGGCGATTATCAAGTACTTGGCTGAGTTTCGTCCACAAAGTCTTAATGATGTATTACTTGGATCCAAGCCCCTAAAGGCGGCAACCGCTGTTGCTGCGGAGACTGAAGTGGAGGCGCAGGTGAGGCAAACTGGGACGTCATCCAGGGCTTGTTACGCAACATACGTTTTCTTCCTACGTTACGTGACGAGCCGAAAACGACAGCTACAAATGATGGAGATATGGCATAAATTGATACAATAAATCCGTCAAAATGTGAAAAACCGACATTTCAGCTTAATTTATCGGCTAAGACAGTACGGCAGAACTTTTAGCTAGATACACGACCCCACAAGCAAACCTGCTGCTTTAAGCAAAATCGTATTTAAATAAAAGATTGTTGTCGTTGTTTTTGGGTAGTGTAGTGGTTCTAATATTTTCCCCCAAAAAGTGGAATGATGTTGCAGCAAAATATTATGGCCTTTCGACCAGGATTTCTACTACTGGTTATTTAGTCATTGTTCACAACCTGCTATGTGTACACAGTTTTTAATAAATCAACATGTTTAAGGATATTTCGTACGTTTTAGTTTAATTTACAAACGATGTTGTCAATACTATATTTAGGTTCTAGCGACGAAGCAATATGCTAACATGGCGGCCATAGTGATGAAAGAGTCCCAAGGAGGGGAGGATGGGGGAGTCATCGAGACGATCTCTACTGAATTACTCCAAGGATTATCAAATGTATTTCTGGCTTCATCCAACAGTAATACTAACAGTTTAAATGATGAAGACAAAAAAGCTGCTGAGGTAAGTGGTTTGGGGGTTTAACTCCGGTTTCCGTAGCATGAAGTGGCCAGGACATTTGTTACTCCCTTCCCTGGATGGAATGCTAGTCCATCGTAAGTTCAACCCTAACGTTTTTTAAGGCTGCCTTAGCTAACATTTCGCTGGTACCCATTTATACTTCTGTGTGGAAAGGGGTGACACATTTGAGTGTCGGTATGCAAGGCAAGAGCTGTTATCAGCTAAAGAGGTACGCACCGGACAGGAAGCTATAGAGAGACGTGATGAATCGTAAAACTTGTAACCTACGTAGACCCGTTTTATCTTTACTTTGTTTAGTTTGTTTTGTCCGTCATTTCCGCCACTCCTTTTAGTTTCGAAATAGGTGTTACGACATCCACCACTATATAATATTGTAATTTCATTTTTATATTTAGACCAATATAGTAACATCTATACCTGAAGAAGGCTGGTCTGGTCAGCCCATATATTGTTTTATATATACCGCGTTGTGACATCCTTGCAGTAGTCTTTGACTTCTCATCGTTTTACTCTTCAAGTTTGCCGGGCTGATTAGATCTCCTGTGAGATCTAATGCTCAATCAAGCAGGATCTTCGTTCACGGCTTCGCAGTTTATTACTTTTTTTACTGTGGAGAGAGACTGTTGATGGTTTATGCTCCTGAGAAGGCGTGAAGGGCGAACACCTGTAGTTAGCGATGAAATCTGATCGACAGTTCAATAAAACGTCTTGCCCAGGAAGAAGTTAGAAGCCAGGACTCTAAGCCTCGGTTCAGACGTACTAACCACTTGGCTTCTACGAAAACAACAATTGTTCACGTACTGCCTGAAGGATTAATAACAATAAATCTCAAAAATCCAAGCTTGAAGTTTCTGTTTGCTTTAAGAGTGGCTGGAATTTAGTGTGACGATATAAAAAGCTTTATTCTCGGCTGTTAATTACAACGCAACAGTCTAAAAAGGGTTGTTTTTCAATTTTCATTCCAGGAAGTACAGTTTAAAATTCTTGATCTCGTGGATAAAGTCTCTGACGCAATGCTTCATACCATGATACCGGGCCAAACTCCGCTGGTCACAGGGAGCGCAAGCGTAGCTACTGGCTTGTCCAAACAAGCGCCAAATAACGTGGCCGGGATTTCAGTGGACGTGGGAGGTCTGGGGCAGTTTGTGATGCCACGCAACGTGAGC
Source organism: Orbicella faveolata (assembly GCF_042242905.1). Lineage (NCBI taxonomy): Eukaryota > Metazoa > Cnidaria > Anthozoa > Scleractinia > Merulinidae > Orbicella > Orbicella faveolata. The sequence continues at coordinate 32,591,173 of NW_028301540.1, forward strand.
CTGGTCGACAGAACTAAAAATTATTCCTACGTCACGACTACCGTGAGTTGTGGAATTTTGGATTCTTTAAACTTTGTTCGATTGTAATTAAGGAAAGAGGATTTTTTAACTCTCCTGTATGACCTGTATTCTTCCACAGGTAACCGAGCTGTCTTCAAATCCATTCCGAGGTTCCAGTAATTCCACTCCGGTCAGGTCCAATCCTTTGTCTTTAGTGCTCAAAGGAAGTGATGGGAACGTTATTGCTGTCGAAGGTCTGACATCGCTAATCGATGTTTTGCTGCCGCAAAAAAGATCAGCTCAGGTAATTACAGGTTAAATTTAAAAGGGTTCAATCTGTTCCTTACATTAGCGATAAGAGGAGAAAAATGACTGTGGGCGCTTTATTCCGGTTTACATTGCAAAAGAAGCTAGAGGTATAGTATTACTACCCACAACACTTACCACACCCTAAATTGAGGAACTTGCTTGTTGTTCATGGATACTGTTGAAGGTACTGCAACAGCGTAATATTGCACGATACGCCTCTTTATAATTATACTCAGAAGTAACTGTATGAAAGGAGCTGGATTTCAGTATTTTGTAGCCTGCAAATAGGCTCTTAATTCGAGGCAGGCTTTCCTTCTTTCTTTACCCTTGAAGAGCTTGATCGCAGACTAAATATTTTGTTTTGGCTTGTGTCAAACTGAAAATCATAAACCGATTATATCATAAATAATCAATGCCTTGAAGTAATTTCCATGTGTCGTGAAGACCACAAAAAAACATATTCCGTACGGACCTTCACCTCTTTCAATAATTAAGCACCTGTCAATTCTCGTTACAGGTCTCACTCAACATCTCACAGACTCCTTCCTCCAGTGGTTCCATGACGTTTCACAAGATCTCAATTCCAAACAATGACAGCGTCATGATAGCTGACATTCTCCCATCAGACAGACTGTCCAAACTAGCAATCTACCTCAGATACAACGAGAAACCTTCGACAACTGAGTATGACTTTAAAACCACTCTACCCAACCATGACTCGGCGACGGAAAAAAACTACACGCTCTTTGTGCCACGTGATCAGATGAAGGGAAAGGGCGAGTATTACATTGGAGTTTTATCCAGTGCGCATGACCTGGAAGAGGAACAGACGGTAGTAAATTACACGTTTGACGTCATCTGTTCAGCCTGCTACTTTTGGAACGAGAGTCTGAGTGAATGGAGTACCATGGGATGCCAGGTGAGTTGATCTTACTTTTCTTATGAACACAGCATCCTGTAAGATTAACTCTCGATTAGCTTTGCTGCAAGTAACTTAGTATTATAATTCGATATTGCATTTAAAAAAATCATAACTCGCTATCGTCTACTGTAAAAAAAAGAAAAAACTCATCTACTGTAAAAACCGAACAACTACTTGAGCTTAAGGGAGGGAGGGAGCTTAAGCAAACCACGACGACGACGGTAACGAGAACGTCACCAAACAAAAGGTTTAATGAGCAAAACACGGGCTGTGCACGTGCGTTATGAATCTTTGTACATTTCTTTGCCGTCCTCTGTAAAACAAGAACGTGAAATGACCAAGTTTTGTGTCGTCCGAGGAAGCGAACGACGACGGCTAATTTTTCGTATTTTCATTTGGAACTGAAGACTGTCATTGCATATTTAGCCTGAGCACTGTTTTAGAGCTAATGGCGTACTGAACAGATCTAGAGAATTGCGAATTTCGCTGGTGAAACATAAATTCATTTTTGACTAGGCGTCGTCCTCGGCGACGCCGTCGTCGTTACTTAAGCTCCCTATTGGCCCGAGGTCGTGGCAGTAAAAATACGAGCGCAGCGAGGTTCGTAGAAAAACGAACGAGAGCCAATATTCCCTACAACGGCTACAGCAAGCTACAATGGGGGACAAAACAATTAACACGCTATGCCTTAATTTCTCCTCCTTTCCCCCTCGCCCCCAAGCAATGTTGTAGTTTGTGCAGCCCTGTACACTTTAGCCTGTCCTGAAAGTGTTTCTTCATCCCAACATTGTTTGGAGGGGGGAGGGGAAAGCCATTGTCGGTTTCCACGTGGTTAGAGAAGTGTATATTATGCTACATCTGATTATTTGATAAGTTAAGGATGTGGAAGCAAGTTTTTCCATAACTGTTCCAAGGATTTTTGTCCTCCATTGTAGGTTAGTAGGTAGTTTATTATATGGCACTTGAAAAGAAAAAACACATGGCTTATGATCGTTTCCATAGCAAAATCCCAAACAAGAAAGAACCAATCAGAACACTCTGAGATTACCCTGCCATTTAATAAGGACTCTTACGCCACTTTTCGACACTTTGTTAGTTTCTTAAACTTTGTTTGAAAGTAAGCTCATAGCTAAAATAGTTTAGCAGCCCGCGAAAAGTATTGTTATAATTCACAAAACAAAAAGTTTGTTAACCGACTATCCTTTATTATTTTCTTCCTGTTTATATCTACTACAGGTCCACAACAAGACTACTCGATATCTTACTCACTGCCAGTGTTCACATTTGACATGGTTCGGAGCAGACTTGTTCATCCCGCCAAACAAGTTGGATATCGAAAGCTCTTTTAAAAAGCTTCCGGAAATTTACAAACACCCTGCGCTTCTCGCTACCTTCTGTGTGATCATTGGGCTGTACCTTGTAGGGCTCGTGTGGGCGAGACGAAAGGACCGAAGAGATATCACCAAGGTCTGGGCAAGATTATAGTTGTCTTTTTGTGTTCAACGCGGATTTGTCATTTAGTTTGGTTGATTTGATTACTTAGTACTATAACGACGACTCACACTCATTAATGATACATCAAGTTCAAACAAAGGAAATCATGACCGTGACGGTGTTTGAATATCTGATCTTAATTAGCATAGATTTTTACGATTTTATTTCTCCGTTTTCTCCTTAGTTTTAGTTCCGATTGAGAAAATATATCAAACACTCAAGACAATGGTACATCACATTTCCAAATACCTCGTAGTTCGTCAAAGTACTTCGCTACGCATAGCATTTTCAACTCCTTTCTCGGTGTTTAAGAATGTGCTCGAACACGGTCTTTCTTGTTTGATATGTTACTTCTACAGTCGAATTTCTTGGTACCGTATGGGCACCAATGGAACAGAGCTGAGTGTGCACTGAAATTTCAAAGAATTGAAAGTACGAAAGAAAAAGTAGAAAGTATCATTTTGAGTTAAAATATCAAAAAAAAAGTGTCGGATTAGCTAAAAAAAAGTTTAACAAAAAGAATATCGACTAAGTAAGTTCTTTCTGTGGAAGTGCGGTGGCCTAATGGTTATCGCGCTCAGTGAACTCCGGATCGAGCGGTCCGGGTTCGAGCCCTGTCCGGGACATTGCGTTGTTTTCTTGGGGAAGACACTTTACTCTCGCATTACCTCTCTCCACCCAGGTGCGTAAATGGTTAATTAACCCTGGGGAGTAATCCTGCGATGGACTAGCATCCCATCTAGGGGAAAGTAGAAACACTTGCCGCTCAACCTCTTTGTGCTACAGAAAACAGGATAAGCTCCGGCTGTGTGGGTCATTTGGCCCGGCGCAGACCTTACCTTAAATGAGTTTTTTCGATGGAAACCAAACAACGCCCTGACGTACTTGATGTTTCTTATTTGTCAGGTCGGTCTTGTGCCAGTTTTAGATAATGACCCATCAGACCGATATCGCTATGAAGTGACTATTTACACTGCACGCGGCAAGAATACGGGCACCACAGCAAACGTCTCCATCCTTGTCGCCGGTGAAGATGGTCAGAGTGCCGTGCACGTGCTCAAGAGCACATCCAGGTCCTCTCTTCACCCCGGCGGTGTTGATTCGTTCCTTATCACCACACCAGAATGCCTAGGAAGTCTAACATTCATCCGTATATGGCACGATAACACGGGCAAGAGCCCATCCTGGTTTCTGTCCCAAGTCGTCATCCGGGACATTGAGGCGGAAGAAAAATTCTTCTTTCTGTGCAACCAATGGCTGGCGTGCGACGAAGGCGACGGACAAGTTGACCAGTTGTTTCCAGTGGCGGGAAAAGACGAGCTGCGCGACTTTATACATCTTTTCAAGACCAAGACAAGTCGTGACCTTTCTGACGGTCATTTGTGGTTTTCCATCGCTTTTCGTCCGGTGCGCAGCCGTTTCACGTGTGTCCAGCGAGTGTCATGTTGTTTATCTTTGTTAACGTGTTCTATGCTGGCAAACGTACTTTGGTATAAAACGCCAGTGAAGGACCAAAACAATGTTCTAATTGACCTTGGCTTCTTTGAATTCACTTGGCACGAGATTCTTATTGGCGTTCAGTCCAGCTTAATCGTATTCCCAATTAACTTGCTGATAGTTCAGTTGTTCAGGAACAGAGCAGTTAGCCCCAAGACGAAACAGAAATACGCGGAGAGGACTAGAAGAGAAAATAACTTTCCAACAGAAAAGCCACGTACACAAAAGGCGGTATCACTTAGTGACATCACGCCGACGGATTCACAAAGGCAGTCAGCGGGTCCACGACAAAAACACGTTCAGTTAAAGAACTTGACGAGCACTCGCACACCCGTGGCCGCGCGCAAGGATTCCTGGGACGAGGATTTGTTCTGTTCGTTGCTAGAGAGTCAAATTGGTGTCCTAACAGAGAACAAAGAAGCGAAGCCAAAGGAAAAGAAACGTTTGGACAAAGATGACCACGTGGGGGAGGTGCCTGATTTTTTGTCCTCCGATATTTACTACTACTTGTATCAAGACGAGGCACGTGACCGGGAAAGAGGTACGGGAAACATCTTGCCTCATCTCATGTGCCCTGCTTTTAGCTGTTTGTTATTTATAAAATAAAATGATCTTTGATCTATATCAAGGAAGATGGACGCCAACAGGAATGAAACACGGCGCTTTGTACATTAGGCAGCTTGTTTGTTCATTGGCTACCGATTTCATGGTTTAGATATAAGAAGAAAACAGCTAGCCTTTGTAGTAGGCGTTAAACGGGAAGAGGGGGAGGGGAGAGGGGGGAGAGGGGGAGGTGAGAGGGGGAGGGGGGAAGGGGATAGGGGGAGGGGAGAGGGGGAGACAAAGCGCGGATGGATGAAGAGAGACTGGGAGAAGTTCCTTCCCCGTCTTCCTCGCATTTTTGCCTCCCTACCCCTTCCCCGTTTACGCCTGCAACGCAGGCTAGAAAATAACATGAATACTGGTTATTTTGTAATTACTGTTTTCACAACAAAATCGCGATAATGACAACCGGTACAGTCAGTTACAACATACACAGGAAACCCGATGAACAAATAGGAACATGAAGCGACAATGTGCAAGAGCTGCCAACAAATTTTCGCACCTGATTGAGTGAGAAAAACACAGCCTGTTTTATCTGAAAGTTAGTGTGCGCGTTTTACAGGGATTATAAATTAAACAATCAATGAAAGTCATCATAATCGCAACTTTTAAGTACATTATCTTATTGTAGTCTTTTTTCTTTCTCTGGAGTCTGTCCAGAGTCTATTTGCAGTGGAGACTCAGTGGACACAACAACTGCCTTAGTGAAGACAGAAAAACCCAAGAGAAAGAAAAAGCGGAAGATGAACTGTTTGTTTCCATGGTGGTTCGTGTACATAGGCTGGTTACTATGTTTCTCCACGGCAGCCGCCGCTGGTTTTTTCACGCTGTTGTACGGACTGAGCTTCGACAACAAACAACAAGAAGAATGGTTAGTCTCCATGTTCGTGTCTATGGCGCAGGACATCTTGATAAGCCAACCTCTGAAAGTGATTATTGTTGCCGTTCTCTTCGCGCTGCTATTGAAAAAGCCGCAAGATGAAGAAGATGACGTCATCAACGCCGAGTTGGCGCGCGACGAGGAATGGCTCGAGCACAATCTTGCGCATGGGCAGAAACGCCATGACAAGGCCACTGACGCTCAATATCACCGCCCGCCAGATAAGGTATTTGCTTGTAAGGGTTGTCTTGTTTATGAGCTTGAAAGCATAATCGTGTTTGGTCAAGTGATGTGATTTGTCCTTTAATTTCCAGATACGAGAATATAATACCATCTGATTAATATCAATGTGACTTCAAAACGTTTTAGAACACTTAGTTATTGAATGAGTATTAACGAAAGGGGAATATTTTTAAATCACTATTAACGTGTAAGAGTTTTTCTATAACTGAATGCAAACTTTTATCACTCAACTATACATTTTGGCGCTTCCTTGATATTTAGCCCGACGTGAAACATTATTCTATATTTCCACTAAAACAGAAAGCTAACATAAAATGCTTACGACTGGTTTACTGTCTCCTTTCACTGTAATCATTCGAACTGCGCTTTGAAAACTACAAGTTAGCTTCGACGGCGCTAACCATCACGTGACTTTCAACCATAAAGTGAGAAACGTCGACAAAGCTTAAAGTGCACCTAACCCCCAAACTTTTTTTTCGCTAGAACGAATCTACTTATTATTTGAAATAGTTCTGCGAAAAAATTTTTGAATTCCGTTAAATCCTCGATTTTCTGTGCCACGACGAAATCTCGAAAATAGCTCCAAAACACCGCCACTTTGTTTCACGACCGAGTTTGAGGAGAATGGGTCCAGCGGCTCTTGTGACGTCTACCCAGGAAGGTTGGATATCTCATTTCCTCTCATTTCGTTCAGGATGGTGCAATACACATTCGAAAAGTGCGCAGAAAACGCCTTCCAGAGGTGCTATCGGCTGTTGCAGCAATATTCCAGATTTAAAGAAAGATATACTGTACAATTTACTGACGATGATCGGCTAATGGTGCAATAAAGACATAAACGATGGTTGATTTTGTCGAACCGAAACAAGCGAACTGAATCTGTGAGAACCATTGAAGAACTCTCACTGGAATTTGTTCCGCAGACTTTCGAACGCTATTTTCATAAATTTTCTGCTTAAAGCTAACCAGAAATTTGTAGAAATACTACCTACAACCTATATCTTCCAATCCCGCAATATTTATAACATAACCGGCAAAGTTGTGTGATCCGGTCATGATCAAGAAGCGTTTATACTGATATGTAAATAGATCGCAACTGTACGCTGCTAACCAACACTTATTTCTCTTTCGATTTAGATGAAAGTCGAAGATTAATCCTCTAGAATTACATGATAACAAAATTGTTAGACTCACAGAGTTTTTCGAAGGTTTGGAAATCAGCAGTGCGACAAAGATTCTGTGCAATAGCGTCGAAAATATGACCGCGTAACATCTGCGGACCGCTTAGGGAACACATCCTTTTCGCTTATCCGACGAATTTCACTGCAAACTTTGAGAACAATTTACATTGGTTATTTGGAGTTACGACTTAAAACGTGTGACAATGTGAAATCGGTAATTGTATGAAATGTTTCCTTCCGCTTGCTTCCCGCAGCTTCAAAAATACAGGTCCAAACAATATGATTTTCAATCGATCGAAGCCAATGTTTTGGAGGTCATCAAGTCTCGAAAACTGCAACACGTACGTCGCTCTTATAAACATGAAGCATTCAACTGAAAGTAAAACACAAACTGGATTTAACAGAACCTTGACAAAATACATTCTCGGTAAGGACAAATGTAAACGGGCTATAAACACGCGTGGGAATCTTATGTTTAGTTGACGAAATTACCATCCAAAGCAGTCCTTGAGTTTTGTTTCCTGCTTTTCGTTTGCCTGCTCCTCCACTTCGTATCTAGCTTTCCATTCCTAATATACAAGCAGCTCGTCCGCAAAAACGTCTTCCCCGTCGTCGCTTGAAATATTGTAAATTGCTCTCAAAGCTCTAAGCAGTGAGTTCACAGTCGTCGAACGTGCTCGATCGAAGTTTATTTCGGAGCCTTCCGAATCGAAACTTAACTCTGACTCCAGTGACGAAAAAGAAATGATTCTGAGACAAAACTTGGACGTTTTAGTCCCAAAATACATCGGAACGATTAGTTTTGCGTTCTATTTCCTCGAGCAAATACAGAGAGTTGACTGAGGCGCTATTGTGTTTGGTTCCTGGGTAGACGTCATCAGGTACCGCCGCCCCAGACTCCCTAAAACGCGGTCGTGAAACACTTAATCGCGACTTTGAAAGGGCATAGAAAATCGAGGATTCAACCAAATTCAAAAATTTCTTCGCCCAGATACTTCAAATAAAGTCTAGATTTGTTTTAGCGAAAAAAAAAATTTTGGGGTTAGGTGCACTTTAACAAATAAATTAAACTGGACAGATTAAAATGAAGTTAAGACATTGCGGTTGAAGTGGGTATCTACAAATAAGGTGGCCTGCGTACATTCAAATTATTCAGTTCCTTTCTTGAGAGGAACGCACGACGTCTACACGCCGGCTACAGATGCGGATCATTTTAAAATTGAACCGTCAACTGGCAAGTGAGGGTTGTACGAAGATGGAAGATGAAGGATGAAACTTAGTATCTTTGTATCTCTTCCAAGTTGTGAAATACCTCGTGTTTTCCTGGTCTCGCAGTTGCTTTAGCTTTAACTTAAATTGACGAGGTTAACACCTTAATCATTGTCTTGGCTGATATGCGTCCTTACATGCAGGTATTACTTCACGCCGCTCGGGTCCGACTTGTCAATGAGAGGAAGATGCATTCAGTCATCCGGGAAATCGTCTTCTACTTCCTGTTTGTTTGGATGGTGCTTTTAATAGCTTACGGCCACAGAGACCCGTATGCACACTTTATGGCTCAGAACATTGAGAACACTTTTGTTGGTCACCGGGACTCTCTCGGTTACCGTGACGAAGACAAAATTATCTCTAAGAAGCCTGAGGGGGCCGATGATGTCATCAAGCTTTATGACGTAAGTATTTATAAATAAATAAAACTGCAAATTACAACAGTGTCCCAATGTGATAACGTTTTGTTTTAAATACCTCATAGGTAACCAATGTGAACGACTTCTGGGAATGGATAAATCAGACTCTAGTTCCAGGCCTCTACAACGGTGCCTGGTACAACGGTAACACAGGGAAACCAGGATTCTTGAATGACAAGATGTCATTTGTAGTGGGCGTGGCTCGGATCAGGCAGCTTCGTGTTAAAAGTGGTATGAACTCAGATTAAAGGTTACTCAATGCACATCATACGCAGGTCATCTAAAGGGCGCTTCTATATCTCCTAATGTACTTGTAATTGCTTGGGTTTTTGTTTCTCTAACTTGGAGGTTGAAGCAGCACTTACATTCATTGCGCGCATCGTCGGGTTTTGATGCACACGGGAAGTTTGAAGAGCACGGCGAAAGGAGAGTTGCTCGAGGCGCAGAGCTTCGCGAGAGCAACTGTTGCTTTTTGTGTGCCTCACAAACCTTCCAAATGTATCAGGACTTGATGATGCACTGCTCAAGCTGAGTCAGTTGTCAGTTTCATAACATTGCCAAAGAAACTGTGGGAAAATGTCGAATTCAACCCAATTTAATTTTGCTGAATGTTTTAAGTGTTAAGAATTTTTTCATTAAGAAGAACAGAAAATATCAAAAACTCAAGGACTTAGCATCACAGAAAGGAACAATTCCGCTCAGTAGCACGGAAAGGTTGTTATACAAATATCGCGTTTTTAATTCTGTTGATGATTTGTCGTTGTTTCAGGAACATGTGAAGTTGCTTCAGTATTTGATGTTGACGTGGACGCATGTAATAAACCTTACTCCTGGGACGCTGAGGACCAGACTCCTTACTACGCTCCCGGTTGGAAACCAACCAATCAGAACTCTTCTTCCACTTCAGGAAACAGCGCATGGCACTACAAGACGACCACTGAACTCAAAACACGTCCTATTCTCGGGCATCTTGCCCTTTATCGAGGAGGCGGCTACAAAGCTGACTTAGGATCGACTCAAGCGGGAGCTTACTCCATGTTAGATGACTTGAAATCGAACAATTGGGTCGACAAATACACGCGCGCTGTATTCATTGAGTTTACTGTGTACAACGGCCATAGTAATCTCTACTGTGTGATGAATTTGCTTTTAGAGTTCACGGCCGTCGGAGGTGTCGTTCCATTCATACAACTGCTTTCAACGCGGATCGACCGCTATGTGGGGAATTTCTTGTTGTTTGTCTTGATCTGCGAAGCTTCCTTTGTTGTATTCACCCTTGTGTTTACTTATCGCGAGTTCAAAAGGCTTCTCAAGACGGATTTAAAAGAATACATGACTGCGTTCTGGACATGGGTTGAAATAGCCCTGTTAGGCTTGTCTTGGACTAGTATCGTTCTGTATTTTATCAGGTTCGGGCTAGACAAACTCACGAAGAAGGCTTTTCGAGAGAACCCTCAAGAATTCGTGGATTTCCACCATCTCGCATTGGTTGATCAGTTGTTCGGGTATGTCTACGCATTTGTAGTTTTCATCATCTCGGTGAAATTTCTCCGTTTATTTCGCTTCAACCGACGTATGTCTCTTCTTGGATCCACCTTGAAATGCGCTGCGAAGGAAATGCTTCATTTCGGAATCATTTTCAGCCTGGTTTTTGTCGGATTTTCTCATCTCTGCTACCTAGTGTTCTCACACGAGTTGTACAAATTTCACACGTTCGTCACCACTGTAGAAACCCTTATCAGTGTCATGTTAGGCAAGTTCAGTTATGTTAGCTTGGAGCGAACCAACAGAGTCCTGGGTCCGATGATGTTCTTCTTCTACAGTATAGGCGTGGTCTTCATCCTTGTCAACATGTTCCTGTCAATCATTATTGAGAACTTTAAGAGAGTGAAGCGAAACAACGACCTCCAATCTAACGAATACGAGATCGTCGACTTTATGACAGAGCAATTTATGAGTTGGTTAGGATTCAAGTCGCGATCAATTTTCAAAAATCGGGTTTTCGTCGAAGGGGATTTCGAGCGACCGGTGTACAAGAAGAGAAAACGGACTGACGAAGCTGCGCAACTGAAGGACAGGGTCGATCGACTTGTGACGCTTATCCAGAAAGTTCATTGTGATGATAATAAAGGAGATTTTCTCAGGAATGATGGAGAAGTAACCTATCTAATACCGGATATCAAACTGGAATCTTACGCTTGATTGCAGCATGTAGAATGACATTAGACGCGGCTACCTTACTGGACAGTACTCATCTATGTATGTTCACGTGTGATACTGACAGAACACCTTTAAAAGATAACCCCATTTGAAATGGTCTCCATTTCTCAATGTTGAGGATCTCTGTATATTCCTTAGCTTAACAAGGCCGGCTTCGTCCGCTGTCTCAAGCTGCCGGCGGTGTGAAACAGCAGTTGAAATATTAAACCGGCTGCTTCAGTTCTGCAATATATGCATATATTCTTTGTAAATAATGAATTAGAGACTAAGACTTTGTCGGGAATATTATTTTTAATAGCAAAATATAATATTGATGGCCAATGTAAAAATGAAAATAAACCAAACTACAGCTGAAACTAAGCCTACTTATTCATGAAGCCAGCTCTTTAATCTAACTTATATGGCATGAAGTTAGTTCAACGGGTATTCCTGGTACTTCTGACATAAAATGCTAGTCCATTGGCCAAAGAATTGCCACGTTTCTAAGATTACAAATTTCGGCATTCTAGGTACGCGCAGGCGGTGTTGGACACGACTTGCAAAGCGTGCCGGGAGAAATTTTTGCTCGAGCTCATTTTCATCTGATCGCCGAACGGCAGGCGGTGTAGGACACGGTTCACGTGACATTGTTCGACCAATCATATATCGTCTCAGCCGAAGCAATGGCGGACACATTTTTCGTTCCGAGTTAAGAGTAGGTTGTCTTTTCTCGACCGATTTCTGCACTCATCATGAGAATCAAACGAACCTTTTCCAGGATCTGCTAGTATAATATCTAGGCCAATTATTTGCCAAGTGTCAACAACAGGAAAGAGTTTTCTGCGTCAAAACTGGTCAATGGAACAGTGAATGGAAATCATGCCATGTCGAAAATGTTTGTTGAGCATCCGCGCTTGACACGGATATTCTTTTGGTCGTTTGCGGGGTAACAGGGATCAGTATTGTAGATTATTATTGCATGACACTTTAAGAAAAGTCTGGCGGGTCCCGCCGTTTTAACTGTCAAAATCGGACTTGAAGTCGGGGCTTTTTCCTCGATTGGGCCATTCCATTTAATATCTGCACTCCCCCTATTGAGGTATTACTTGAAACCCCCCCCCCCTCAGATATCATTTATTGAGAGGGTACCCCCTTGGATTTAAATAAATTCGCCAGCCACCCCGAGCCGGAAATTTTGCGACTTTAATTTTCGTACTTGCAAACCTCTTCAGACGTCTTCAACATATCATTTATTGGGAAAAATGGCCAATAAACAATTGAAGGATCGCTTTGCACTGTCTTTATATATAAATATATATTGTCAGATTGATTTTTCACAAAATTCCACTCTTCACTGAAACCCTGAAGAAACAGAAGGCACGTAACTTATTTACAAAACATTACTTCCTACACTAATTAAAATCAGTCACTTTCAGACAAAGAAACCTAGGAAATATGACTACTCAGAGCTAAATGGGGGTAATGAGAGGGTATGTCAAGTTACCCCAAACTAAGAAGGATAGCTTAACAGAATAGTTATTATCACTTGAAGATAAATCACTCACAATTATCATTCATGTAATAACAGTTATTATCTCTAAAATTTGAAACAATTTCCTTCCCATTTATGCTGGCCGGGTTTTATGTCGCAAACGTTGGGGAGAATTGATTAACGGCATGTAGTGAGAGAGCTGGGGGAAACAAGAGAAAATAAAGAATGCTGTGTGATATTTTGCATGATGAGTAGGAAAACAGTATACATTAACATACAAACAAAGAAGGTGGAAGAAGTGTGAACTGCATGACAAAATGTCACTGTAACTGGATAACACTGAGTAATTACATCCTTTGGGCATAAGAGGAAATTGAGCAATTTCAGAGTATCCTCCATCTATCTAACCTAAATGTGTCAAAATCCTTTGTACAATGTGACATGAAATATCAGGCATCCTTATGCAATGATCCCCCCCCCCGTCCCCCTCGGATTTCCCCTAACCTCAATAGAGGGGGGGGGGGGGTGCAGATATTAAATGGAATGGCCCATTTGGGAGATGTTCGCGGCATTTTGCGGGAGCTGATGGTGTGATTTCTACCCTCGTTTTATCACGATAAGTGCACAATTTTGTGGCTCAGCTGTTTCCCTTTATATCTTAATGTTTTCTTGTTAATTTGTTTTTGTAGTGCATATGTCATCCATTTGTTTGGCCGATGTTCAAGATTTTTGGATGCTGCTTTGGATACTAGTCCATTAAACTGCAATATCATCTCATTCAGTTTACAGTGAATTTTCATCATCATGGTCACTGCCTGTCTTGAATAATTTGTTATCTCAAACAGAAATTTACTACTCTTGGATGTTGTCATTCAGCCATCTATGGCTGATCAATTTTGATCTCTCACTTCTTTGTACTTGCTTTTCTTTCAATTTTGGAAGTAGTGGGAGACTATACCTAGGAGGTGGCTCAAAACAGTTTCCAGCACTTACATTTTGATGGGTGGTTATTACCACTCTTTATCAGTTGAGGCATAGTATCAAAAAACTGCCCAATCATTGGTGATCACTTTGTTATCATTTTCGTAATTAAGGGTGTTTTGAGGTCATGCTGTTGCTATGGTAACCTATTGTGTCACGAAAATGATAACAACATGTTCATCAATGATTGGACAGTTTTTTGATACCATGATTGAAACATCAAGTGATTAAGAGTGGTTATAACGACCCATCAAAATCTAAGTGCTGGAAACTGTTTTGAGTCACCTTAAATCAATAAATAATAAGTGTTTTATATGTATAATTTACACATAACGGTCAATCCACCTGGAGACATCTTCAGCTAGAGGACAAAGGGATAAATTATACCAAAACCAGCCAATATATATATGAATATGCCAAATTACCACAAGACTAAAAAAAAATTGGGCTGGAGTCAACTTTGCTATATTTCCCAAGAACTAAATTTATCCACCTACCCTGTAGTTATCAAAAAAAGAACGCTACAGCGTGCTGCTGTTTACGCCATCAAATTTAGAATGGAATAGACTAAAACAGAATACTTAAGGGCATAATGCAACTGACTGCTGCATGGCAATCCCAAGTTTTAAGAGCTACTGCAATTGTTCAATATAGTGCATCTGCTTTTATTTCAAACTGTTGTTACAATTAAGCTATCTCAGTCAAAACATCCTGGTATAAATGATCTGGAATGCAGCTTTAAACCCTCCTTGATTATTCTTAATTCAGTTGGTTAATGTCATTACGAGTCGACATGAGGAAGTGCTGTGGAGACTGTTTTTGGCTAAATACAATGTAGAAAATGTTAAAATCATTACATGATCAATATGTTGTTGCCCACAAGACTTGCAGTGAATAAAAATTTTAAACAGAGGTACTTCAAATGACCTGCATAGCACTGTTCTGGCTGAAAAATCCCTTTTACACAAGTTACATTGAGCCTTAAACTTCAGCAGAGGTGTAATATGAGCACATGCAATAAAACAATGAGCTTTTCATCCATTGCTAATTCACTGCAGGGGTCGATCCAGAGTAGTTGAAGTGATTTCAAGACATCACTCAAATGTTTCCAAACCTCTCAGAATACAGGGAAATTGCATTCTGAGAGCACTAAATTTCAAAGTTTCTTCGGGGAGCATGCCCCCAAGCCCCCCTAGTTAAGTTGGTCCAAATCACTCAGGCAAAATCCTAAGATCTACCCCTGACTGTGCCTATCATAGACAATTTTCCAGTTTAAAAACATATAAATCAAAACCAAAAGTAATTTACAAGTAAATTTAATGTTGGCTGCTGGCTCCAGAATATGGTTTTTGTGCTGTTGTGCCGGGATTTTTTTTGTGCTTGTCAGTACTTTGCAATTCAGGTTAAAAAATTCAATTATTAGTTTCAAGTAGATGTAAGTCAGTTTTTTTTCACATCTCCTATCTGCAATTTAAGTTGCAACCACTGAAAACAGTATGAGGTGTATTTTTTGTCCAAAACATTCATTTCATGTAACCCAACCAGGCCTTCTTTCCATTGACCCTGATTTCCCTTTTGCACGGCCTCGCATTTACTGAGAACCCAGGAATGGACACTCAGAGCAAATACAAGTTACATCCAAGCACTAGGTGAAGAGAAATCTTTAACTCTCATCAGTTTGAACATTGATATCTCCAGCGGCAATGTCTGGGGCGAACTCATTGGTAGGCCTTTTACTTTAAACACATTCAAGGAAGTTGAGCAAGACCAAAATCGTGCTTATCACATTGTCTACAAAATAGATACATACAGTACCTTAATCTTGGATTTGTAATTTGAACAAGAATTTGCTGAAAGTGTGATGTGGTACAGGAGACCTATCCAATTATTTTCTGCCACTTACACTGATTGCCCTCAACTTAGGGGTTGTTGATGCACACCATACCAGATTATAATTTGCCATTATATATTTTTTTATTCCATTTATGGCAATTTATTTTTGTTATTTTGAAAGAGCCCTAACTTATTAGCAAGCCGACCTGACAGCTGTTGATGACTCCTTTCGATTATAAAAAAATACAGGGAGCAAATTTACACAAGTTTTTTCCAAGGACAAAACACTGCTTTGTTTTTGAATTATTCAACCCTGTTCTTTGTTGCTTTTACTTCTCAGCTCTCTTGTTGTTGCGTCGAACAAGAAAATATCTGTCAACAACCATTTTGTTGGCCAGCAATACACCAGTATACTTCACACATAAGTTGAGGTATCTAAGAAAGAAAGAGCCGAAGTTAAGGTTAATTCTGGTAAGTTCAGATCGAATTCTACGATGTCAGAAACAGAAATAATTTTTTGTTCAACTGTAGAGATTCAACTTACTGCGAAGCTTCGATTCCTAAAATCAGTTATTCAGCACTGGAAATGGCGGCTTGTGAATCGAGTAGAAGACATCTACAGCTGTCAGTTGGTCTGCAAAAGTCTTAATATAGATGTTATTTGAGATGTCCTTCAGCGTTGGAAGCGAACTTTGTGTATTTTGAGGACCTTGAGAATATTCAAACTCAAAACAGAAGGCCAAACAACATAAATGGATTAAAGTTACAAAACTCAAATCAGAATTCTCACTTATCCTGGGTTAGCTTAATTGGGCTTTGAACAACCTGGCCCAGGAGCTCCACTTTTAGGCCTGGCTAAATCTATATATTACTGTTTCAACTAGGTTGACAAATCTAACTCTTTTGGGAGATAAAAAATAAATTAGCTTAATTTGTACAATGTACTTTCTAGCTAGAAAATATATGTTTTATTAAAAAGTCCACACATTTAGCATCATTTATTTTCTGCTTAGAACTAATCAATGTGTTTTTCCAGAACATATTTGTACCTTCCACATGGAAGGCTCTCTGGATTAACCACCCTCCATACCCTTATGGAAATTATTCCAGTTAAGCCCCATACTTTCCTTGACATTTTTGGGCTTTTGAGATCCCCCACTCCCTCTGAATTTCCATTGACCTTCCATGGGGCGGGTATGGATATTTTCTGAACTGTACAATACAAACTGAAGAGGTGTAATTTTTAATCTCTTTTTAAATGCTAAGTTATTATGGAAGGGCATATTTCTTTTTATAATAATAAACTGATCCACCTGAATAATGATTATCATTTAGCTGGATAAATTTTCAGTCCTCTTTCTGCATTTATTAGCATATTAGTACAGCTGCCATTAATCAAATTACATTAAATGAGGTGGTATCTTCCTACAAAATATGACCATGTAACGAAGGATTTTGTAGTCACATTTGAAGTCACCAACCATTCCCTGGGGTGGGTGGGTGTGCTTTTTGGTCATTAGTGAATAAACTCTTTTTGCAATTTTAGCAATGATGTTCCAAAGAATGAGGCCTGCACAGTTTTTGGCATGAAGCCAACTGTCTTCCATTCATTATTTTTCAAATCAAAACATTCCACAGCACCTTTGCGCGTATTCTCATCTTCTCCTCCAAACAAGTACACAATGCCATCTATACTTACAACACCATGCGCAGCACGAGGGTTAAGTGGACTAGACACCAGGCTCCATTGTTTTGTACTAGGTTCAAACATTTCACAAGAAGGTTCTATGGTTGTAACTGTCATGTCACCAAATCCACCAACAATAACAATTTTCTCAAAAACTGTTGCAGCAGCAGCAAACCTTCGGACTTTAGACATACTTGAAATCTTCGTCCATTGATCAGTTAATGGATTGTAGCACTCTGCACTGTTTAGACAGATGTTGCCATTGTGACCAGCAAATACATAAATAAGTTCTTGCAGCAAAACTGAACAATGGGCAGCACGGCAGGCTTCCATCGATGCCCCTTGTCTCCATGTATCAAGAACTGGATTGTATATCTGAACATCTTGCCAAGAACCCTCTCCACCAATTACATACAGTTCTTCATGAAAACACGTGACTGAACAGTCTATAGCTATTAATGTTCTACCCAGCGAGCTCCATTTGTTTCGTTTTGGGTTAAAACAACACATTCGCCCTGAGTTGTTCCCTCCCAATGTATACAGCAGTCCACCACACACTGCAACACCATGGTGACTGTGAGGATATGGCATCATGGGTAGGGATACCCATGATAAGGTGGAGGGAACAAAACACTGGGTGTCCCTCTTGTTACCAGATTTACATGCCCCACCAGTGAGTATCACCACATGTTCGCATTTGTCCAAAGACAAACGAGGTTTAAGTGACATGTTTTGGAAACGGTCTGGGAACAGAAAGAAATCCAGTGCATTGACGACAATCCTTGTGCAGGCGTTGTTCTTATTGACCAGCTCTTCATCGAGAATATTTCGTAGACTGTACTTCGACATTGAAAACAGCCTCACACAGTTCAATAGCTCGGGAAGTAAACATTCCCTCGCTGGCAGTTGATGTCTCACCCAAGCAATCACTGCCTGGTATACTTCCTCTTCATCTGACACGTTTATCTCGTCCTTGCAAATCAGTTCTTTGATGTTCTCTATATCAAGCGTTTTGAAGTCCTCGGATTTCGCGACAGCTACAAAATTTTCAAATTTAAAGGCGACTGCAGCATGCTTTAGTGATTCGCAGTTATACCGAGAAGCGAAGGATTCTAAAGCCAAGCAATTCGAAGCATTCAGCGAACTCTCCAGGAAATTTGACGCTTTCGATTTCAAACTTGCTATGATCAAGAAGTCTGCGATCATCAACAAATCTTGTGCATTGGAAGAGTCGATGCTTGCTTCACCAGTGTAAATGAATTGAAGAACATCGCTAATCGTCTTCGATTTTGCCTCCTGCAACTCTACAAGATTGCTTTCGTTTTCTTGCAGTTGACTGGTAAACTTAGCCCGGAAGTAAGGACTTGCAGCAGATAAAACACATTTATGAGCAGAGAAGTCCAGTCCTTGAGCTCGAATAGTCGTATCACAGAGAATGTTCGTTTCTCTAAGCTCGTTAAGTTTGTGGAGCAGCTCATCTTTAAAATCCTCGTAAATAATTTCAGGCGAGTCTAACTCAACCTCTTCTACCTCTGTCATGTTCTCGTTCTCCATGAGGTCAACGCACATGGTCAGTGGTAGGTACGTAATGCATGATAACCTGTACACCGCAGCCCTACCCTATTCCCCCCGGGACCCTGGGGGTACTCCTTTATATGGGCTATATAGGTATGTGCGGCCCCAAAGGGTATGGTTTTTCAGCCGTTTTAGTCATAAATAGGGTATCAATTTTAGCTGATTTTGACCATTTGTCATAAATAGGATTTGGTTTTTGCAGTCTAGTTTTGATATGGGTATGTTTTTAAGAAGAAGCCACGTTTTCATCATTATTGAAAAGAAAATCAACCAAAGCCCTTTACAAATTATGTTTACGGTAATTAAATAGATAGAAATCTTGAGCTCATAATCTAATTTAAAAGAAATAGAAACACGAGTGGAAGATTGGGAGAACGAGAAACTCAGCTGTGGGATCGAACACGAGCCGCAGGCGAGCGTTTCCACAGCTTTTTCGAGTTCTCCCAAACATCCACGAGTGTTTGTATAACTTGACAGAAAGACGGAGAACATGTTTTGTACTTGTATATTCTTCGAACTATTTTCTAAATGTGTTTTCTGCAGGGCTCGGATAATTAACCCAAAATTTGCCCACTCCTTCCAATTCCTGACTATCACTGACGGTTTCGTCGGCCACGACGCCGGGGGGGGGGGGGGGTGGGGTGGGGGAGGAACCCATATAAAAAAAAAGACGTGAGTACTCGCTGGAAATTTTTAAAAGAACCCTAAGAAGTACCATGCAAGATCCTGTTTCGTGGGCGTGGCTTGAAATTTTTTTGACCGCTAAGAAATACCCATTCTGAAAAGAACATTACATCCTGTCAATTTTTTTTTTCGGTTCCATACCCTAAAAGGTACCACAAAAACTCCTACTGTGGACCATTTGAGGCTGAACACCCTAAGAGGTACCAAAACAGCTATTTAAACCTCTAAAAGGCACTACCAGCACCCCGATTATTCTTATATGGAAGTCCCTCTCCCCACAGAGCCATTGCGCGTCAGCAAAAAACCCTGGGGCAAAAAAGAATGAAGCAAAAAGTCACAAGAGCAGTACTAGCTAAAAAAATCCTGGGGTTGCTACAAAGCTAACCTAGGATTGACAATAAAGAAGGCTTACTCCATTTTTATTAAACGACTTGAAAACGAATTGGAAATTTCTTGTTGTTTGTCTTGATCTGCGAAGCTTCCTTTCTTATATTCACCCTTTTGTTTACTTACTGCGAGTTCAAAAAGCTTCTCGAGACGGATCTAAAAGAATACATGACTGCGTTTTGGACATGGGTTGAAATAGCGCTGTTAGGTTTGTCTTGGACTAGTATCGTTCTGTGTCTTATTAGGTTCGGGCTTAAAGTGCACCTAACCCCCAAAATTTTTTTTCGCTAAAACGAATCTCCTTGTTATTTGAAATAGTTCTGCGAAAAAATTTTTGGATTCCGTTAAAACCTCGATTTTCTGTGCCCCGACGAAATCTCGAAAATAGCTCCAAAACACCGCCATTTTGTTTCACGACCGAGTTTGAGGAGAATGGGTCTAGCGGCTCTTGTGACGTCTACCCAGGAAGGTTGGATATCTCACGTCCTCTCATTTCCTTCAGTATGGTGCAATACACATTCGAAAAGTGCGCAGAAACGCCTTCCAGAGGTGCTATCGGCTGTTGCAGCAATATTCCAGATTTAAAGAAAGATATACTGTACAATTAATTGACGATGATCGGCTAATGGTGCAACAAAGACGTAAACGATGGTTGATTTTGTCGAACCGAAACAAGCGAACTGAATCTGTGAGAACCATTGAAGAACTCTCACTGGAATTTGTTCCGCAGACTTTCGAACGCTATTTTCATAAATTTTCTGCTTAAAGCTAACCAGCAATTTGTAGAAATACTACCTACAACCTATATCTTCCAATCCCGCAGTATTTATAACATACAAAGTTGTGTGATCCGATCATGATCAAGAAGCGTTATACTGATATGTAAATAGATCGCAACTGTACGCCGCTAACCAACACTTATTTCTCTTTCGATTTAGATGAAAGTCGAAGATTAATCCTCTAGAATTACATGATAACAAAATTGTTAGACTCACAGAGTTTTTCGAAGGTTTGGAAATCAGCAGTGCGACAAAGATTCTGTGATATAGCGTCGAAAATATGACCGCGTAACATGTGCGGACCGCTTAGGGAACACATCCTTTTCGCTTATCCGACGAATTTCGCTGCAAACTTTGAGAACAATTTACATTGGTTATTTGGAGTTACGACTTAAAACGTGTGACAATGTGAAATCGGTAATTGTATGAAATGTTTCCTTCCGCCTTGCTTCCCGCAGCTTCAAAAATACAGGTCCAAACAATACGATTTTCAATCGATCGAAGCCAATGTTTTGGAGGTCATCAAGTCTCGAAAACTGCGACACGTACGTCGCTCTTATAAACATGAAGCATTCAACTGAAAGTAAAACACAGGCTGGATTTAACAGAACAATCACACCTTGATAAAATACATTCTCGCTAAGGACAAATGTAAACGGGCTATAAACACGCGTGGGAATCTTATGTTTAGTTGACGAAATTACCATCCAAAGCAGTCCTTGAGTTTTCTTTCCTGCTTTTCGTTTGTCTGCTCCTCCACTTCGTATCTAGCTTTCCATTCCTAATATACAAGCAACTCGTCCGCAAAGAAGTCTTCCCCTTCGTCGCTTGAAATATTGTAAATTGCTCTCAAAGCTCTAAGCAGTGAGTTCACAGTTGTCGAACGTGCTCGATCGAAGTTTATTTCGGAGTCTTCCGAATCGAAACTTAACTCTGACTCCAGTGACGAAAAAGAAATGATTCTGAGACAAAACTTGGACGTTTTAGTCCCAAAATACATCGGAACGATTAGTTTTGTGTTCCATTTTCTCGAGCAAATACAGAGAGTTGACTGAGGCGCCATTGTGTTTGGTTCCTGGGTAGACGTCATCAGGTACCGCCGCCCCAGACTCCCTAAAACGCGGTCGTGAAACCTTCAAGCGCGACTTTGAAAGGGCATAGAAAATCGAGGATTCAACCAAATTCAAAAATTTCTTCGCCCAAATGCTTCGAATAAAGTCTAGATTCGTTTTAGCGAAAAAAAAATTTTGGGGTTAGGTGCACTTTAACAAACTCACGAAGAAGGCTTTTCGAGAGAACCCTCAAGAATTCGTGGATTTCCATCATCGATCGACTTGCATTGTGACGCTCATCCAAAAAGTTCATTGTGATGATAATAAAGAAGATTTTCTCAGGAATGATGGAGAAGTAACCTATCTAATACCGGATATCAAACTGGAATCTTACGCTTGATTGCAACATGTAGAATGACATTAGACGCGGGTACGTTATAGCTGGTTTTCACATGACGTCACTAAAATTTAAACAACAAAACTTTTGACTTTCCTGAGATTTTACTTTAATGATGTATAAGAGCAGCTAAAAACTAATATTCCTACAAATTTTCGCTCCGAATGGGTTCTTGGCTTTGTGGTACACTACGCTTGAATTTCTAAGCTTTTGCGTGACGCGGCATTTACATGACGGCCTAGAGAGCTGTCATGATGGTTAAAAAAGTGACTTATTTCGGGGAACTTGGCTATCTGAACAGTTCATGTCTTAGAAAAAGTATTATTTTAATGTTTTAGAGTTTCTCGAGGAATAAATTCATGCTTTTGTAGGAAAACTCAGTGACAGATGTTTCTGGTGGTTTCCGGCCGCCATGTTGGTGCCCATACGGATGGGCACCAGCATGGCGTCTCCATACAAATCTCTGTAAATTTGGGTAAAAAATTTCTTCGCATATCTCGCATAAGAAAAATTGCTGTGACCAGAATTTTGGCGAGAGTCTTTGCATATTTACCTTCTTTTATTTCCCAGATTCTGGACTTTATCTATTGACCAGTTTTGTTTTTTATTTTGATCTATTTTGAATTGCGTGACACTGAAAACCAGCAATTTGACGAAACTCATCTATGTATGTTCACCTCTGATACTGAGAGAACACCTTTAAAAAATAGCCCCATTTGAAATGGTCTCTATTTCTTAATATTAAGGACCTCTGTATATTCCTTAGCTTAACAAGGTCCGCTTCGTCTGCTGTTTCAAGCTGCCGGGCGGTATAAAACAGCAGTTGAAATATTAAACCGGCTGCTTCACTTGTGCAGTATTTGCAAATATTCTTTGTAAATAATGAACTGGAGACTAAGACTTTGTCGGGAATATTATTTTTACTAGCAAATTGTACTGTTGATGGTCGATGTAAAAATGAAAATAACCAAACTAAGCCTCCTTGTTCATGAAGCCAGCTCTTTAGTCTGACTTATATAGTATGAAGCTAGTTCAACGGGTATTTCTGGTACTTCTAACATAGAATGCTAGTCCATTGGCCCACACAATTACCACTTTTCTAAGAGTAAAACTTTTGCCATTCTAGGCGCGCGCTTTTTTGCACCGGGCACCAACCGCTATGCCCTAGGTACCAGAGGCTTTTTTTTTCCAGTCGCGCATTTGTGGACAGGTCAGTGGCGGATCCAGACCTTGAGCTAAGGCGGGGAGGGGGGGGGGGGGGTGGTGGAGGGGGACCCGCCTTTTTTTTGCTGCCCCCGCTGGCTTTTCTTCCTTCCTTCTTTTTTCTTTTTTTACCCAAAATCCGCCACTGGGTCCGCGCACGAGCTAAGTCTCTAGGTGACATCAGTGAAAGGTTGGCGTTTTCCAATTCAAAGAATGGCTGTCACTAACTACTGAACCAACAAAAAATTCATTATCAAACGCTGTAGAATTTCATTTTAAAGGAGCAGGGATTATATTTATTGTACAAACCTTAAAGAAATCTTATTATTATCGTCTTATAATTAATTCAATTATTGTTTTAATAATTGTTTCACTAAGCTATTGTTTATACCTACCCTAATGAACCAATCAGATTGTTGGAAAAAGCAACATCCCATTGATTTAAATATAAACTAATTAACTGAGAACAAAGTCTCTAATCTGCGATAGGCTGAAGAGAAGCAAATCTGTTTTCTGAGTCCACCCCCAGGCCAGGTCAGCCCATGTTATTAGTGGTATAGCCCAGCTCTTCCTCCTCATAGCTCTGAATGACAAATGTTAAGCAGGAATGGAGATGACACTCTAAATATATATAGGAACAGCACCAATGTAACAAGCAGCTAGAATGAATAGCACACTAGTTAGCATGAGTAGCAGCCTTAGGTAGTCGGAATAGTACTCCAGTTTGTAACTATTGTACTGATTTGAGAATAGTTAGCTCATCAATACTTGAAGGGTAACTTGATATATTCCTTTCAACCTCAATTTTTTTGTGTAGTAATGGCCCTGTAAAATATATTGGGGCATAACAACTGACCACACATTATTGACTTGGACTCCGACTTGAAAGCAAATTGATCAACCTATTCACTGAAATGGCTGACAAGCAAGAGATGGGTATACCTTCAACTTCTCATGCATATTAAAGACATGTGTCTCATGCCTGCATGTTGAAAACTTCAATTTCATGCCTATTCAAGCCTATGGACCTATTTCTCTTGGCTAGCTGAACAAACTGTAACTGAAAGACTTCTGAAAAACATGTAAACTTAACTAATGTGAACCCATTTAAGGTTACAGTATACCTTCAGGGGTGTCTCGCGCGCAAGCGCATAACTATAGCTTCATCCGCGTGGCGAATTTTCGCTTCTTCACTCATTGATGTATTTTCATTCGTTCTTCGCTGTTTTCGCTTTTTCGAACCGGTCCATGGTTTAAACGGGGTCTATGCTTACTTATAACTTAATAGAGACACGCCTAATATCAAAAATGCTCGGTAGTCAGAACAACAATGCTGATCAACTGAGTAGTCAATTCGTGACATCCATATAGGTAATTCCCGCGAACATCGTCTCGGTTGATTGCATACGCGCCACAGGGCTGTTAATCAAAAGGTTAACTTTTACTTCCGGCAAAAACGTAAAACCGCCATTTCTCCGCCAATATTTAACCTTTTTCAAAATTCTTTTTCAGAAATTAGAGATTCTTCTTCGACCACTATTTTGACCCAAAAATCCAAATTTGAAGAAAATTGCCGACCCGAAGGTATACTGTAACCTTAAGCAACAGAACGCTTCCCCAATTTTCTGAGTCAGGGAAGTGTACTGGGGATGGCATTATGTTTGGCGAAACACACCCTGGGACTAGCTGTGATCAGCAAATGTTAAAAAAAAACATCTTTGGAAATCTTTGGACATCTTCAGGTATAGTCGGGCCTAACCTAAAACCCAAAATCCAACCACTCTAAGAATAAAATTGTGCTTGTTATTTGGAAAAAGTTAAGCTGGCAGGTTCTGAGATGGGGTAACGTGGTAACAGGAGGCTGGGAATATTGTTCTTCCTATTCCACACTCAACTCACTCTGCTTTCCAATTTTCTTTTTGTCCTTAATAACCCAATAGGCAACAGCATTCACAGCCCAAGACTCTATCACTGTTTCAAATAAATTCATAAATCTAACGGAGGTGGAATATTGAAAAAAATTCCATTTGTACTTTCTAGCATGATAATACCTGGTATAAGATTTTAAAAGATAGTTTATATATATTGCGTCAGTTATTGTCTTGAAGCTACCAAAAATATTAACTAGTACAAACTTGTTAGTAGTGTAAATTTCAGTCTTACTTTGAATGATTTTTTTATTATACATTTATTAGGGCAGTTATTTTTATAATAACAATAACTATCATTTATTTGGCCAAGTGCCTCAGTTCTATATCTGTTCATATATAGTACAGCTGTCATTAATCAAAATACAATTGTTCAAGTCTTTTGAGGGCAGGTTATCCTATAAAATGTGACTGAATAAGTTAGGACTTTTTAGCCACTTCCTGTCACTTTTGTAGTCACCCACTGTTCCCTAGGGATGGAGGGTGAGCTTTTTCATCAATTGAGAATAAACTCTTTTGGCAATTTTAGCAGTGATGTTCCAAAGTATGAAGCCTGCACAGACATATAAGAGCCAGCTTCCTCCCATTCATTATCATTCACATCAAAACACTCCACACTAGCTGCATACAACTTCTCATCTTCTCCTCCAAACAAGTAGACTTTGTCGTCTATACTTACAATACCATGAGCAGCACGAGGCCGAAGTGGACTAGACACCAGGCTCCATTGATTTGTTCTTGGTTCAAACATTTCACATGAAGGCTCTATGGTTTTAACTGTCATGTCACCAAATCCGCCAACTACGACTATTTTGTCACCCACTGTTGCAGCAGCAGCAAACCTTCGGACTTTACACATACTTGAAATCTTTGTCCATTGGTCACTTACTGGATTATAACACTCCACGCTGTTTTGACAAACAGTGCCATCATGACCAGCAATTGCATAGATACACTCTTGCAGCACAACAGAACTATGACCAGCACGGCGGGTTTCCATTGATGCTCTTGGTCTCCATTTATCGTGAATTGGATTGTATATTTGAACATCTTGCCAAGAACCCTCTCCACCAATCACATACAACTCTTCATGAAAGCATGTGACTGAACAGCCTTTTAGCTTTAACATTGTGCCACGGGAGCTCCATTTGTTTTGTTTTGGGTTGAAACAACACATTGGGGTTGAGTTGGCCCCTCCCATTATATACAGTACTCCACCACACACTGCAGCACCATGATGACTGTGAGGGTATGGCATCATGGGTAGGGACACCCATGATAGGGTGGAGGGCACAAAGCACTGGGTGTTCTTCTTGAGACCAGATTCGCCAATTCCACCAGTGAGCACCACCACATGTTCGTATTTGTCTAAAGACAAACGAGGTTTAAGTGACATGTCTTGGAAACGGTCTGGGAACAGAAAGAAGTCTAGTGCATTGATTACAATCCTTGTACAGGTGAGGTTTTTACTGACCAACTCTTCATCGAGAATTTTTCGTAGACTGTACTTCGACATTGAAAACAGTCTCATACATTTCAATAGTTCAGGAAGTAAACATTCCCTTGACGGCAGTTCATGCTTCACCCAAGCTATCACTGCTTGGTATACTTCCTCTTCATCTGACACGTTTATCTCGTCCTTGCAAATCAGTCCTTTGACGTTCTCTGCATGAAGCGTTTTAAAGTCCTCGGATTTTGCGACGGCTACAAAATTTTCAAATTGAAAAGCGACTGCAGCTTGCTTCAGTGTCTCGCAGTTATACTGAGAAGCAAGTGATTCTAAAGCCAAGCAATTCGAAGCATTCAGCGAACTCTCCAGGAAATTTGACGCTTTCGATTTCAAACTTGGTATGATCAAGTAGTCCGCGATCATCAACAAACCTTGTGCATTGGAAGAGTGGATGCTTGCTTCACCAGTGTAAATGAAGTTAAGAACATCGGCAATCGTCTTCGATTCTGCCTCCTGCAACTCTACGAGATTGCTTTCATTTTCTTGCAATCGACTGGTAAACTTAGCCCGGAAGTAAGGACTTGCAGCAGATAAAACACATTTATGAGCAGGGAAGTCCTGTCCCTGAGCTCGAATAGTCGTATCACAGAGAATGTTCGTTTCTCTAAACTCGTTAAGTTTGTGGAGCAGCTCGTCTTTGAAACCCTCGTAAATAAACTCGGACGCTTTCTCTCGCACTTTCCTGGCCGTGTTCTCCATCATTATGTCACGCAATTTCTTACCTCGTTTTCAAGAGAACTGTGGTTGTTCGCGAGCATTCACGTCCCCAGAGGCCGCGCTCCTTTTGGTCAGCACCAAGAATCGCGACCCGATTTTCTGAGCATGTGCAGAGTATTCGTTTCGTATTTTCAGCCAATCAGATTTGTCAGGTTCTACAGCTACGACATATATTCCAGCTTGTTATATGGATAGCTCCGTGAGCGGGAGAGATGATCCAAATCCTGCACTGTGACTGGCTACCCGAGCGTGTAAGAAATATGGGTTATTTGACAAGCTTGTTCGGTCAAGATGGCTGGATATTGGCCTCGTTCTGTATTTTTGCGAGTTTATGGACCGGGACGCACTCTCGGTCCATAACCTCGCAAAAAGAGAATGAGGCCAATATCCAGCCATCTTGACCGAACAAGCTTGGTCAGTAAAGGATTTATTATGTGGCTTTTGGGGAAATTTTTCTTACGGGACACGGCGGGTAGTCCCGAGCGGGCAAGATAACTCTATCTTGCCCGCTCGGGTAGCCAATTACGGCGCAGGATTTGATTCGTCTTGCCGGCTCACGGAGCTAGCCATATAATAAAGTGCAATGTCGCCCGCTCGGGACTACCCGTTGTGTCCCGAGGTAAAATTTCTTCGAAGCCCATATAATAAATCCTGTATTAACCAAACTTGTTCGGTCAAGATTGCTGGATTTTGGCCTCGATCTTTTGCGTTTTTACGGACCTCGACTCCGTCTCGGTCCATGAACACGCAAAAATAAAGAACTTGGCCAATATACAGCCATTTTGACCTCACACTTGATCAATAACCCATATATATCTGCATGTAAGTTTTGATATAAACGTGTCCACTCCTTCCAATTCCTGATTACCACTGGGATCTACTGACGGTTTCGTCAAAGGGTGAAAGCAGCACTACCCCGCACTGAGCAGTGGGAAGTGCGCTGGTCTCTGATTCGAACAGTCCGGGTTAGAGCCTTGGCCAGAGTCATCGCGTTCTGTTCTTGAGCAAGAATGTTCTCTCACAGTGCCTCTGTCCACCCAGGAGCACAAATCTTTTCATCCGGCCGCCAAACACAAGTAAATAAACTTACAAGTTTTAACAAAACAAGTGCATTTTCTATCAATAAATAATTTAATCTATTTTCATTTGCACAACCATCAATTATATCATTATATACATTGGACGATGCTAAAAGCAATACCTACAATCTAACAGTCAGTATTTATAATACCAAAGGCGATCAGTCTACTTAATTAATTTCAAGGAATCGATTGACAACAGTTTCAATGCGCCCTATCAAATTACTAGATTGGTAATAAAATCAGTTTGAATAATAATAGTGAATATATACATATGTGAATAATATATCATCTCCGAGATCTACAGTGAAATTGAAATCATTTTATCTTCTTGGCGTGTGTAGTAGAAACGGACTCTCCAAATTGAGAGACAATCACAACGTTGCCATACTTAAATATATTACGTTATCATTCAAGTAATCAAAGTTACAAATTTCGTATAAAAATATATCCGGTATTTTCTCCAAGAAATAGAAGTGCTAAAATGCTACCACCACTACTACTACTTCGACATGTAAGAATGTATGAATACTGCAAAAGTTTCTCTCGTGTTCCTGGCAGTGTGAAACTTTGTAACATTCCTCCGTAACAGCCGTGACGACAAATTCGATATGACCGTGTACCGTATATTAAAGGCATTTGTGACTATGTACAGCACTACCATCGGTGGAAATCAATATGTCCTCTCATTTGTCTTGACGTTTTTGTAGCAATTAAAGTATTGCGGGGGGCGACACGCGTGACTGCTGTGTTGTGTTACTTGTGACTGCAAGTAATTAGAGCAAATGACGTACGAGTTGTTTTTTACTGAAAAGAACGCTGCGATTTACACTACTTAGCTTCATACCTTAATATATTTAGATTATGGCAGGATGTGAGAGCATGACTGACTAAATTGGAGCAATAACCATAGTTTAGAGAAGCATAGGGCGGTGATTACTGTTTATCGCCTATTTGCTTAAGTATGGCATGCAATCGTGAACACCCCTTGGAAGTTCTTAATATCAAGAACTAGTCAGGAAGTACATTAGACTTAATTTGTCAAGTTATTATGATCTTCTCGCCTCGTTGACGCTGAAACTGCTCGGCTAAGTTTTCAAACCTCTTCGCTCCTTGAACTGCTAGGGCTGCGGCCTTAAATTTTCTCCGCGCTTCGGGGTTTTCACCAAGGAACTCGCAGCCAAGAGAGTCGACCCTGTGCTTAACCCACGGGTGTGATAATACCTCCTCTGCACTATAACGCTCGTTGTGATTCACAACGAGAAGTTTCGAGATCAGATCTTTAGCTTCGTTGGAGACATTATCCCAGTAGGGAGATAAGAACTCGTAATCTCCCTCCATGATCAGGTCGAACAATTCATCTTGATCTTTCTTGGCGCTGCGGAATGGCGGGAAACCACAGAGCATGATGTACGTGATGACACCCGCTGCCCACATGTCGACTTTGAGCCCGTACCCAGCCTCTTCCAGGATTTCCGGCGCTACATAAGTTGGCGTGCCACACACCGTAAATATCGGCGATTTGACCACCATGGCTAAACCGAAATCTGCCAGTTTCAGGATAACTTGCCCATTGGGTTTCTTGTGGACCTGCAACGAGATGTACAAAATTAGAAGATAAAAGTAGCCGTATTCAAGTAGAATTCAACAGGAGCTCACATGAAACAGATATAAGAGAGAAGTGCGGGGAAAAATAGCACAAAGCCGCAATTAAGAACAATCTCTCTTCTCGTTCGTTTTTACTTTTTGTCAAACCTCTGATCTCTAAACACACCACTCAAGCTGAAACACAAAAATAAAGTTCAATTTTTTTGCGTCCGCTTCGCGACCACACTCCCGCTACGCGCTCGGAGTAACATAACTCGTTGGCAAAAAAAAACAAAACAAAATAAAACAAAGCAAAACAAACAGAACGTCTGTAGACAGACTCCTGATCTCTCATTCTGAAGACTGGTCCCTACCATTTGAGAACTAGTCTTCTACAAGGCCAGGACGGAGTGATTCGGAAAATATACACTAAGGCTTCTTAAAACTAATTAATTTTAGGAGCCATCAGATCATAGGCGTACGGGCACCTTCGGACTTAGGGGGGCTGTGACTTCCTTGCCCGAATGCGCAATGCCCGAATGCGCAATGCCCGAATGCGTGAGTGTTCAGTGAAATCGGGATTCAAACGCACTCAAATTGCATGAAAAGCAAAACCGTTCACAGCTCTCACATCAAATGAACTACTATAATTCCAAAAAATAATAGTTGTATTGAGGCTTGCCTACTCAATGACGTCTATCAACAGTCTCAATCTAGAAAAGTCTAAAACTTATTAAAACAAAAAGATCTTCCTTCCACGGCATTCGTTCAGTAGACTACGAGTAGTCCCTCTTTCGCTCAGTCCGTCGTGCGTGACGCAAAAGAAAACCGCGAGATAAAAATGGCGGCCATTTTTTTCTCTCGGTTTTCTTTCGATTTCGCGCGGCCATTTTTTTCTCGCGGTTTTCTTTCGCGTCACGCACGACGGACTTAGCGAAAGAGGGACTACTCTTAGTCTATTCGTTCAGCGATCTGCAGATCAGCAACAGAGACATTTGTGTTTCAAGATGGACCGTTTGGACGTGATACAGAAGCTGTGGACTCTATTCGAAACCAGCGTCGCGATAGACTCGAGACGTGCTAAGAATAAAAGGAGGCGTTGCTAGACGTCCTTGGAAATAGCCTTGTTTTGGCCACAGGAGACTTGCAGCGTACACTGCAAGGCTTCTACGAATTCAGAAGCAGCGTAAATATGATGCTAAACAACATGAACATAATAGAGGAACACCTCCTAAGAAAAATTCGGGAAAAAATTTTAAACATTTGTTGAGACATTACAAAAGGCTCTTTTCAGAGTCACCACATAATCAAAAGTCTTGGTCTTCGTTCGTAATTTGTAATGCTTTATCTCAAGTGTCGTCGTATTGCCAGAAAAATTACATAATTTCCGTAGCTGGGGGGACCTACAGCCCCCATCGCCCCCTCCACACGTCCCCCAGCTCGTACGCCTATGCATCAGACGATAGTGTAGAGGACTTGCTCTTCAAATCAAAGTATTGGGCATTGAATCTATCCTATTCTCTCCCTTACAACTAGCCTTGTATTTGATTCAGAAACTGTCTTATTCAAACGTCAAGTTAGTTCTACCACTTACATCCATTTGTTAATCGTCTACTACTTTTATGCATGCCCTGTGAAAACATTTTACTAACCAGGTCACCCCATTTCAGTTCAAGTGCATGGCTTTGAGCTGAACCGGTGTAAAAACACGTTTTATCACTGATATCTATATCAAAGGCAGTATTTTCAAGAAAGATTCGGACAAGTGGGTCATGCGGCCCCAAAAATTAAAATTGAACCTTGTGTTAACGATCGAGATGAAACTAGCCCCTCAACAGCCTAGCCATCTGCTTTTCGACTGGAAAGAGAGGAAGTTAAACATAGTTGCCATGGTTTCATCAAAACTTAATTTGTAAAGTCAAATTATTCAAACAAAGAGAAGTTTTTCTGATGAAACCAAAGCGTAAATTGTTTGATTTAAAAGCAAAACGGCGATATATTGTCCTTCCTTTGTATTGAGCAATACAAAGAAAAACATTTACTCCCTATATACGTTTTACATTTTGAGCCATTATCAAAATTAGATGGTATTAAAAGCAGATTCCGGCGACCTGCTGTCTCCCAGAATTAGAACTTCCCTTTAATACTTACCAGCAGATTTTCAGGCTTTAAGTCGCGGTGCACGATCTTTCTCTTGTGTAAATAAGCCAGCGCTTTAGTAATGTCTTTGACGTAGGTCCGCGTGACAGCTTCAGTAAACTTGACCGAAGATGAAATCGCGTCAAATAGATCACCTCCTTTGATTAACTCCATGACAAGGTAGATATGTCTGGGAGAATCATAGTCTTCGTACATTCGCACAATGTTCGGGTGCTTGCATCTTCTCATGATGTCTATTTCATCCCTTATCATTTGCTCCTTGCCTCGTACTTTAGCTTTGTCGACAATTTTCAACGCGAATTCCTTCTTGGTTATTTTATCGATGCACTGACGCACATCGGCAAAATTGCCGTCTCCAATTTTCTTGCCCATGTCATAAACATCTTCAACAGTTTTGTCCGTTACCGTACCGTATTTTATCTCGTCTTCTGATAAAATTCCACTATCGTCCCTTGATGTTTTCTTCCCGGGTCTTTTACTCAACGACACTTTCCTCATTGGTTTGCTAACATCGCCTGACTGATTTAAGTTGTTGTGATTTTGCGATTCGTTTAGCTCTTCATTTGCTGGTTGAATACCCAAGCCATTATCGTCGTTGCTAGCGATTGGGACCTCTCCGTTTTCTTTCTTCTCCTTCTCCGATTTTGAAACTAAATTAGTGTTACCTATTTGAGGCAGTTTGACGTTGTTCTGAGGTCTTTTCTGGGTGTTACTTGCGTGAGTGTTTTTCCCACGTGGAGAACGCTTAGCCGCGTTCGGGTTTCCCTGCACGTGGGTTTTGTTGTCTTTATTATTAATATTCTCTGGTCTCGGTTTGTTCTCAACTTTTGAATGAATGTCAGGCAGCTTTGGAAGTTTGCTCTCTTCAATCGTGTTAAACGATTTAACAACGGGTTTCATTTGCTCGGCATCCTTGGCCTTTCTTTGTTTATAATGTAACATTCCTTCGTTACCACCTTTCGATTGTTTTCGTTTGTCGCTCTGCTTTTTCGAGCCTCTCTGCTCAAAATCGTCCATTATGTCAAAGATATCGTCAGAACTGAATTTCTCGCTTCCCACAGCTATAAATATGTTGTTCTCGTCGCGAAACAATTCAGCCACCTCGCGAATTTGCTGTCCGGAAATTGTGTATAATTTTCTAGGTGCACTCAAACCTCCTGTATTTCCAAGCGAACTGCTTACTTCGTCGAGAACTTGTTCGAGGGTTTGTGCTGTCCTTTTGTTTAAAAGAGCTTTAACAACCGTGCGAGGTTTGTGTGGACCGTTTCTGATAACTTGTACCATTTTAGGCTTGATGCTCACCCTGCTGCTGTCGCCTGAACCTCGCTGTCTTGAAGGTTCAGCCATTCTTGCGACACCCACTGGTCGACGTTTGGGCTCGCTTTGGGCCATCCTTATATCAGGAAGATCAATCTGATGTCTTGAGCTCCATTGGGTCAGAGGAGGCTTTCCACCGTACGATATCTTCTTTAGGCTCGAGTGGGACGAGCATACGTAAGCTTTGCCGTCAATTAACTGATCCAAAGTGTCAACTCTGGCGCCACTCTCAAGGGAAAACAGATATCGGACACCCAGGGGCAGATCTTTGAAGTACGTGAGACGACAGAGCTCGTTTAGAAGCATATCGACGCTACGGAATCTTCTCGGAGTAATAACCATTACCTGACCTCTGAAATTGCGATCACCGTTAATGTAGAAAGTGACTTTCTTCGATCCTTGGCCAACATCGTGATCGGAGCGGCCGGGAAAACTTGCTTTAGTTGTCGCCATCTTTGATCGGTGTCAGTCAGTGCTTTCTATTTGTGATCATTACAGTGCCGTCGTTCAGTTGTGATTGAAAAGCTTCGAGAATAAATCCTTGTCGATGATTAATTCCAACATGACCGGTGATAGACAGAACAGGAAATCGTCTCTAACGTTTAAGGCAAATTAAAATACACCGTGTAATTTCGCCGGCAGATCGAACGATTGTTTATCAGTTAAAATCCATACTATTGCCATTTTCAAGAAGCTACTGTGTCATACTTCTCGGATCTTGAACAGAGAACAACTGTAAGCCATCAGCAAACGAAATCGAGATGTGTTGCAAATGTTAACCTCATCGCAACAACACAAATAGAACCCCAGAGTTTACTAGTCATTACATCACAAGCGCGCATTTCAATCAGTGCGCGCGTGTACACTTATTTATTGTGTTGCCACGCAACGAATTTAATTTACAGCCGGAGATCTGCAGGAGCTCATCACATCTGTCAACATTTCAAATTTAAAATTCAATAAAAAGTGGCACATTGCAAGCACAGTCTGAAAGAAAGTACCTTAAATTAAAGAAAGGAAAGTCTAGTTCTCAGAAAATTCTTTCTAAAGCGAGATACACGATGGCTCAAGGTGTTTTTCAAATCAAATCTGTAGTCACGCAACGCCTGTATGCAGAGTTGTCACGATTATCTAGAACTGAAATCGTCATATGTAGATCTGCCTGTCAGGCTAGATTGTTCAAAGAAGTTGGCAATTTGGGATCCAAGAAAGACCAAAAAACGTCGGCGAGGTGTAGCTGTGTGTAACTTACCCTATTTATTTCTATTCAGTGAAAATTATAGGTACTCTCAGGAAATTTTCCTGAAGAAAGTGAAAGGGATTGTACTTGTCCAATTTTGAAGCTGGAAATACACATACAGACTATCATATCTTAGCTTATACGCCATATAATGGTACAGTCTATGAGCAGTGAATTTATCTTGAGCACAGCGAACGCGAAATTCACGAAACCAGCGCAGTTGAACCGCGGTAAACGCGCGAGCAGCTGGCGAAAAGAAAAGGACCGAGCAGTTTAATTTATAGATCGTTTTCATGTTAAGTCACCATTTTCTAAAATCGAAAACTAAAGAGCCACCAAAGTTTTTATCCCCATCAGGCATAAGAGGGGGTAAACTTACATCTGTTTACAATGCTACAGCTCAATCGTGAGCTTCGTTTGAAACCTACGTACTTTGAATTTCAGAGTTATGGCGGTGCGTGACACAAAACTACAATCGCATTTGTCGGAAAATATATACCTCTCTCATGATTTTTAACTTTTTTTAGAAGTTAGATTATTCGGAAAAGTGCTTGTATAAATGTTTGCTTGTTCAGTACAGATAATCAGTCGCCTAGACAACCAAAGTAAGTTCCAGATGTTTACACTATTTTCCGGCCGCCATATTGGTGCACCACAGAGGTGCACCAACATGGCGTTTCCAAACTGGACTGTAAATTTCTGCGAAACATTTCGACAAATATCTGCAGTCTGGGAAAACGCACAAACCTAAAACTTGGAGAAGTGTCTTCTCTATCTGTTTCCTATAAGATCACAATATCTTGACTTTATCCTGGTTTTCGATTTATTTTTTATTGCGTGACAGTGAAAACGATCTATAGGGAGAATCAAATGACAGTATAGTGATTTTTAAGAGTTTACCTGCTTTATGTAATTTCACGAAGACGCTGAAACACCAGACGTTCTCATGTTTTTCTTTGTTTTATTGCCTTTTTAAAAACGTTAGCGACATGATGCTCCTTGTAACACGATACTTTTTCGTGCAAACGTTCGTTCATACGGGAAACCAAAATTTGAAAACTAATTATGTTGCAATTTGAGAATTGGAATCTTATTGAAAACTGTTACATTAGAAATACTAGTCATGCCACAAAGTAGAAGTAACAATGAGGTACCTGACCACAGTGTTTGTCCTCCCTTAATACTCACAATCATTTTATTTTTTCATTCTAATTTTTTACTTCTCCAAAGGGGGGTAGCTAACACAATCCACCCCCCTTACGTCTGCCTCTGAAAATATTAAGAGCCTGGCTTTATGGTTCACAAATTATACCATC
The DNA here is from genome assembly GCF_042242905.1 of Orbicella faveolata. Classification (NCBI taxonomy): domain Eukaryota; kingdom Metazoa; phylum Cnidaria; class Anthozoa; order Scleractinia; family Merulinidae; genus Orbicella; species Orbicella faveolata. The sequence goes on from NW_028301540.1 coordinate 32,627,113, forward strand.
CTCTTATGACATGCAGCAAGACTGTGGTGACAGGACGAATTTGCTACTCGACCTAGGCTGAATTTCCCCCTTACCTAGTGGGCAGGTATGGATCAGAGCATTTTTTTTGCCCCTAATGGAGGCTATTGTTTATATGGAGCACGCAAAAGGCGATGCGTTATCGCAGAGAAAACTGAGAGGAAGGAACCGCGCGTTTTTCTTGTGCTTGTTGAGGTCATCAGTGAAATCTAATACTATTCATTACCAGGTAGATACCTCTTTTAAAGAGCAAGAAAGACTCACTCTTGGCAGTTGAAGGGTTAAGTTTCCCGGTCAAGGAAAGTCAAACACTACAATTAAAACACTTTCTAAATATCTTTACTGATGTCAGAAATTGGAAAACGAGGCTGGAGGGTCAAAATTCGTATTCTTAATTTTTATTTTTTCAGTGTTAACCACAGATTGAGGTTTCTACAGGTTAGCTAGTTTTCATAATCTCCAGCTCAGTGACTTCCTGCGAGTCTGGGCATTAGCTTAGTGTACTAAGTTGGCACCTGCAAGACGCCCAAGAGCTTATACGTCTTATATTGTCGTATTTCTGGCCGTATAACAATCTTTTCTTGTACCAGTGTCCTGATTCGTAAAACCACACTGATGAATAATTTCCTAGTTCTACGTTTTACTATTTCCAAATACATTTCGTACGCCGATTAAAACCAAAAGCACGCGCGCATTCGAGCGTTCTCAACAACGCACACCGCGAGACTAAACTGTCAAAAGTTTTGTGTTTCTCGAAGGTCAGTCATGGCGGTGCTACCAGGGAGTTGTGGGTAGAGGCTGTTGAACAGGCAAGGTAAGCAGTAAGTTTATAGTCTCGATTAACTTGCTGTGGTAGTGAAATAGCGTGTTATTTCTCGACGCCGCTGATATACTGCAGGCTATCATCTTGTTGATCTCTCCCCTGATGGCCTGCAGTACTCGAGCCAGTCTTGGTGAGCAGTGGAATGCCATCCAGCGGTCTCCATCCACAGCCAAAGTAACGAAAGGTTGTGGGGCTGAAGGTGTGGGACCTGAAACACAATCAAGGAAAAGTTAATTTCTCCCCTACATCCCCTTATTTATTCAATTTTCAACAATAGAAATCAGATCAGTCTTTTCTCACGCAAAGCTAAATGATTAGTTGATTAAAATGACTGGAAAAAAAATTTGGGGTGCCCGAGCTCGTTAGTGAGCTATAGCCATTTTTCAACTGACAGAACTCAATATCAAGGCAAATTCGCCATGTTTTCAATGTGCGCGTGCACGAACGCGCGCTAATGACGCCATAAATCATTCGCAGTAAGGATGCGCAATACAAAAGTACGGAATCACCTTAACATGGAAAGTAAAGGCGTTTTTGTGCATGAACTATTATTAGGTGTCTTACTACCACAGACTCTAAGGTGATGTTACCAAAGTACCCATACATACCATGATGCATTTCACGCACGTCCTTTCCAGAAAAGCATATTAAAGCTACCGGGTGAACCATGCTACTGTCCCGGATGAAGACTTGTGTGGACTTGACCTGCGCAAAGCCGAACAAGAAAAATTGCGATGAGTTTGTTTACGTATAAAATTAGGGCCGTTCTCTTACTTTTTCTATGATGTTCGAGCAGGAAGGAGAAAAGAGACCTTGCCGAACAAAAACTGGGGTCGAGTGCCCATTCTCCCGCGCTCCTCCACTGTCGTCCCCAGGGCGCCTTTTTACCTTCCAAGAGAAAGGTGCCCTGGGGACGAGATTTGCGCTCCTCGTCACAAACTTTCGCCCGGCCATTTTTCCCACTGCCTTTTTTCTGCTACCAGCTTGACGAGATGAGAAAAAGTACAAAATGCATTAAATTTCGTAGTTTCGAATGACTTCCCTCGAATTACATCAGGCTATGTATAGACGCGCGCAATTTAAAATTTTCGGAGTGGCTGCTGTATTCTTATTTCTAGAAACATGTCCTACGATGTATATTGAAAGAATTCTTATCACCTTGTCGTGATACACAAGCCACTGACTGATAAACTGTTTCTCGTCAGAGTTCACTGAGGACGGATGCAAAGCCACTCGTCCATCAGATCTGCAAAGATAAACAAAGGGAGAAGCGTCGAACAAGAACAACAGCCCAACAACAGTTACAACAACAACACCACTTACAAGAACAACAACAGTGACGACTTTCACTCCAGATGATACAAGACAGATCAAGTAGTTAAACTAAAAAAAAGCATGTGAGCTCATACGCGTTCTGGCTACTAAGTTTATTTTTGACCCAAACTAAACCAAGCATAGCGTGATTTACGCAAGGCTTACAAGCGTTTTTAAGCGGTTGGTACAGGAAGTGTTTTCACACACTTGCGACAGGTTGTATGTTCTCCCGAGCGCGCTTAGCACAGGTTGTATGTTTTCCCGCGCAAAGCATAGGTGTGTGTTTTCCCTCGCAAGGTAGAGGTTGTATGTTTTCCCGCGCAAGGCACAGGTTGAATGTTTTCCCGCGCTGGGTGCAGGTTATATGTTTTCCCGCGCTTGGCACAGGTTGTATGTTTTCCCGCCATTAGCACCAGTCGCAACTTTTTCCTTTAAGTCGTTTGGGATCTGACCGTTTCATTCTTTTATCTGCGTTTTTGAGGATTGGCTTAAGGTGATTTCACTGGTTTCGGTCATGTTTTACAAAAGTCGTGAAACCTGACCTTCCTCAACCACATTCACTAACACTCCATTATTTTTACTTTTCCACGCGTGAGGTGGAGAAACGCACATGCTACCTTACTTACTTGGTTCGAAAAGCCACCCTAACTCGCTTCTTTCCACCCCGCCCTTTCGACTCCAAGCCAAGGCCGACTTTGACAGCATTAGGAAACAGACCAGCGCACAGAATGGCCTGGAGAAAATAACAAAAGCTTGCTATTATACATGTGACATCATCACCAAAGTGGAGGTAATAAAAAACCGGAGGATATTTTAATTTTTAACTTTTAACTTCATTAACAATGATTTTCCATCAGTCTAAACTGAGTGTTAACAACGTAAGAAAGTCATTCAGCGCTCCACGTTAGACGAGATACAAACAACAAACCACTACCGCATGATGTATAGAGAGACTTCTGCATTTTAAACTGGGTATTTTTGTCACCTTAACAATAAAAGTTGTTATACCAAATGAGTCAACCACGGTAATAACACGATGTTTTGCCGATTCTGTTGACAAATGAAAAAGCTTTATCTACCTAGCTTCGTACTACATTAAATCTATGTAAACAAAACGTATGTAATACCAACCAGCGTTTGTGTAGTTTGTCCATTAACTTGTCAAAACAATTCCCTTTTTAATTCAGTTATAAATTTGTAATTAGTTTTTCAAGCTATTAATTCTGTCGCAGAACCGCCTTTCTCTCAAGGCGCTTCTTAAGTAAACTCTCACACTTGAACGTAGTCGAGAAATTGGAAAATCTGCACGCAACTTAATCAATCGCTCAGAACTTTAAGTTGCGCAACAAATTAGTGATTATGGCCATGCCATAGAACGTATATACATTGCTTGGGCGTAATGTACAAAGAAATGTAAAAAGATTGGCATATTGGTATATTTTCGTAGAGATGTCGGAAAAACCGTTGCGTGATGTCCCAATCATGACCGTGAGGAGAATAGGTGGCCGCCGTTCCGGAAGAGTTGCAGAAAGGAATTGGCTAAATGTGGGTTCTAGGTTCTACCACTATATTAAATAAATAATTTAAGTCTTTGGCATTTTGATTGTTTGTTTGTTTATCTGTTTTTTGAAGAACTGAAAAACTGAAAAACAAAGCCATTTTGTAATAGGCTAGAAACCTTCTAAAACTATACGCGTAGTGGGCATTTCTCACCTTTACCAGTTCCATGTTCCCAGAGAAATTATTCACCGCGCCACCACTGTTGGTGCTGGGAACTAAGCCTGAGTCCTCTAACAGTCGACTAAATTGATCACGCATACCTACCAAAATAAAATAGCAAAAAAAGCTAACACTTCATCTTATAAAACAAGAAACACAACAGAGGTAGTGCAATAATAACACAGCCAATATTTGAGCAGCATTTGGTTGCTTAGATCTCCACAAGCTCAATATCACGTACTACCTGAGTACCCCGGGGAAGTGATGGGTATACTCCGTTACATAAGCTGGATAGGTATGTGCAGCGCCAAATGATCTGGATTTTGAGATGTTCTGGTCTGAATAAGGGTATGTTCTGTACTCTGGTCTGGAATTCGATATGTAGTCTAGGTGAATTTTTTTTTTCAATAAAATCGACGAATTTGAAGTCCTTTTGAACGGTTAACGCAAATAGAATGTTTTTAAAACATTCCTGGTTAGCAGTAGCTGACAATATATATAAGCTTAGCAGAAATGCACAATTTTAGAGGTCTGAAATAGGATATCGACCTTAGTGTCATATCTGCTGACAAAAATCAAATATTTCTGGACTGTAATAAGGTACGCGTTTAAAGAAACGAGCTGCTCCCACATCAAACATTTATCGGGATGCCCCTCCCCCTGCTAGATAGTAACAAACCCAACTATACTGGTTTTATTTTGCAGATAAGTGCTCAATCGATAACAGGAAGCCATAAGAAAGAGATCGGTAACGATGACTAGAAAGGAAATGGAATTAATTTGAACACACTTGTAAGTTTTATGAATGGAAACATTTAATAAGGTGCGAATAAAATATAAAGTTAAGAACTCCTCTTCGCGGTATTGTGATCGCCATTTAAGAAATTTCAAATTAAGGAAAAACCTGAAAAAAAACTCATCTTCACGTTTGCCGGCCACAGTGTAGTCGAAATCTCTTATTACATTCACTACTTTTCATCATTTAGTTAGATTTCAAATCCCTTAATTGAGAGAACACTTCTGTATTTACATTTAGCCTTAAGGCAAAAACAAAACCCCGTGAAAGTGTTCCTAAATTGATCTGACAATTCACGCAACCAGCTGCTACTATTACTTATAGCTTTTTGAGGACTTTGAGGTCGATAATATTCCAGAACATGAAATGAATTAGATTGTTCCACGATATAAAATTAACAAACACAACGAGAAAAACACGCAGGTACAGTAATTCTCTTGGTGGAGCCAGTTTAAAAACAAATAATGCACAATTCTCTTTTTTCTGTTGCCTTTCAATATGATTTTATGCCGTTACGCAAATAACATTTACAATATTTTGTTTCCCGAGGCTCACTCGGGACACTAAACCAGCACTCATAAATGCAAAGAAAATCATAAAAAAGATGGCTGTGACAGAGTCCTGCATCTTTCTGCAAAGTATTTGACGAAACATGACTTGAACAGTGCTCCGTCGATGACAATTTTCTGCCAAAAAACTGCGTTTTACACCACACACAGCAAATTAACGACAAAGGAAATCAATATTGTAATGAAAAACTTCAATTACGGCACGCTGTACACGTGCCGCCCGCGCCTTGACATTAAAAGGTTTCCCCGCACTTAAAAACGAAAAAAAAGTAAATCACTTTCACCTTTAAACAAAATTGACTATGGCTCGTTGTGGCAAGATAAATGACAAATGAGGAACTCAATAACACCAGGTGCATCACAAAAGACAATTACTAAGAATAGGCCATATCGGCGAGTGACATTCTGTTGAAACAGCCTAGTTTTTACTGTCGACTTGATTAGCACTATGATATCATTACTGCCTTGGAGTAACATCATTGTTTGCTCGCTAAGAAAAGCCGGTGACAGCCAGAACAAATAGCGGAAGTCATTTCGACTCCATTGACGCTAAGATTCGCCTATATACATTTTTTTTTTCACGTTTCAATATTCTCAACACGCAAAAATAAAAACTTGAAGGGGTTCGGCTTAATACAAGAGACCATGGATTGAACTCGTAGTTAGTTTCAGACAATCAACCTAAGTATCGAAAACAAAACACTAAAAACAGAAAAAAAACAGAAACACAAACCCAGAAGGCGAAAACGAAGCACCCCAAAAAATCGAAAACGAAACGTCCAAAACTCGAAAACAAAGCAAACCAACTGTCCCATTGACATTTTTCTCAACTACTCCGACAATAATAACTCATTTCCCTTGATCACTATTACTATAAGAGCCAAAAACGTGGGGACGAATGAAAGAAATTTAATCAAGCATTACACCAGTACACCTTGGGGAATTGGTAAGCGGACATTTATGCAATAGGTATTAGCATATACTGTCGATCAAACGTGACTAGCGTGAAAGTTTCAACATCATTTGATGACAGGAGAAGTCAAACAAACATCCTTTATCGATTCTTCATAATGGGATTTTTATTAAGTCTGCGTCTCATTTATGGTGCGGGGCACAGGTATTGTTTCAAACCCATTGCATTTTGCTGATAGTTATCTGTACACACAGGGCTACGTGGTTCAAGTCATCCTTCGCTTGATTTACGGGACGATTTCAGCGATTGCCTCTGTACAAGACGTTGGACGCCAAACAAGCAAAGCACTTAAACATGGACAACTCCACCGCAATTGCTCCATCCGTGAAATCGCTTGTAACCAAAATCAACTGCCTTCACTTGGAAGAGGAATGGATCGCTGCAAAGGAGTCACTCGTCAGCAACGTGATCGTGGCTGTGCTAAACTTGCTAACAGCTCTGACAGCAATAATCGGCAACATGTTAATTCTCCTGGCCGTGTCGAGAACGCCGACGCTCCGAACTCCGACGAACACTCTTCTCTGTTGCCTGGCGTTCGCGGATTTGCTAGTCGGCCTCGTCGTTCAACCGACTTATGCTCTGCAAATGGTCTTCGAAATACAAAGAAACGTTCGATCTTTTTGCATCACCAAGATCATGACATCCGGCTCGCTATCTTGGATTTGCGCGGGAGTTTCCTTCCTGGTCATATCGGCCATTGCAGTCGAGAGACTTCTCGCTATAGAACTACACTTGCGATACAAGGAATTGGTTACCATTCCTCGGATTTTGCTTGTGGCGGTTTGTTTCTGGATCCTTTGCTCGGCTCTGATCATTGCGCACTTTCTGGGCGCCCGGTACAAGACTCTTGTCCTAATCATCGTTATCATGGACGTGTCGTGTATAACCATCACAATGTTCGCGTACCTAAAGATTTACCTCCAGATTCGACAGCTCCAGAATAAGACCAGAGATCAAATGCACCTTACTCCGCCCGGAATGAACATCAGCAGCTTCAAGCGGTCCGCAGTCACCATGCTGTACATCATGCTGGTGTTTCTGGCTTGTTACATCCCTTTTCTATCCACGCTAGTGGTCAGGATGCACCAAGGTCGGAGTCTCCGTTTGAACATCATCTACAACTTCACAGCCGCAATCGTTTACATGAACTCTTCACTGAATCCCTTTATTTACTGTTTTCGCAGCAAGGACATTCGTATCGCTGTGTTCAAGTTACTTGGTAGGAAATACACGATTGATTTCAACGGAGATGTTGTTCCAGTTTCTCTCTCCACGCAGAGGATTAACAGTCTCAAGAACTCAACTTTTCAACCCTCACCACCTCTGAATGGATTAGCCGACACTCAACTTTGACAGGGCAAGCTGGAGCCAGCTTGGCTAATTTGTTTAGTCGATTTTGCATGAAAGGTTTTCTGTAAAAACCTCAAAGTACATCTTTGTTCGTTAATTTAAGTAAAAGAACAATTTATTGTCTTTTTTGTTTCAAGTTAGCAGTTCATACTTAAGAAACCTAGAGAAGATTCGCCAGAGGCAAAGCTACATAGTCTTGCAACACTGGGACAGGAATATATTTAGTCAAAAGAGACATGAAACAAAGGAAGTACAAGTATTGTCAAAATGATACAATTTTTTCCGCGTTAAGCTCAGTAAAATGTTGTTTATTTTGTTAATATTTCATTGCATTTTAATATCCTTTTTCTATTTAATCTATGAAAAGAATGAAGAAAAATTGTCTCCTTGTTTGACGCAGTACAGTGTCATAATCTTTGGGTCGCCACATTTTCTTGAACATTCTAGGGTGCTTGCATCTGTTGCTATTTTCAGAATTGGGAGAAGGGTGGGTGGGTGTCACTCAACGTGCGCGGTCAATGGTCAATGATGAGCTTGGCATGGCTGTGATGTCAGATGATGTCTGTTATTTGGCGATGTAGCGGGCGATATGGTGGAGATCTAATCAAATTATCGCTGTAAATCTGATCAAATTATCGGTGCAAATTTGGTGTAATTCTAACAGTGCCTGACTGAACCAATAATCGGTGCATTCGCCAGCCGTTCTTGCGATTTTACGACGGATAATACATACAGGTACACGTGATCTCCTATGCGGAACAATACGCTACAACATGCGGACATTTTGTGAGTTGCCTAGCTTCGCGTGGTTTTTGCCCTGCCCTGAAATGCTGAAGGGGCAAGGAAAAATACGACGCAACTCGCAAATATCCGCTCTTATTACATGTCAAACCATCAAATAAGGGATCTGTTATTCCACTATTTTTCCTTTTTCTAGTATTTCGGCTTCTAGTTTTTTAAATACAGCCTGTATGATAGGATATAAGGCCATAAGGGAGACTACAGTCTTGCCTCTAATTATGCACCCTATTGAAATAAAATGTCATCATCATCATCATCATGATCTGAATCGTACCGATCGCATAAGACGCGTGTGGATGACGAAAACAAAATACAACCATACAGTGCAATACGGACTCATATTTTGCGCGTTCTCTTGACCTAGTATGGTAAAATGGCGTAATGATGAAATGATAAAGAGGAAATCAGTCACTGCCAGGTTCGCTGTTGTAAAATAAATATACACATGACGAGGCGTGTATAATGCCAGGCGACTTTTAAAGTTTTTGACATGATACATTAAAAAGTAACTGCTGTAGATCCCTTTAGGCGTACTTCTCTAAAAGGAAAAGTTCTAAGATTGCGCCAGAATCCACAGACGGAAGGATACATTTGAACTAATGATCAAATGAAGGAAGTTCCCTTAGGCTGAGAGGGCATAACAGAGAAAGCTCCAGAACCAAATGAGTTTAGTTTTAAGTGTCACAACAACCTACTTTCGGGAAAAAGCTATTAGTGTAGAGGAAGAGTTTAAAATGACCTACTGTGAAACTAAATTAGCAATGATCAAGTTTCACGGTCACGAAGGCGTGAACAAGTATCCGGCTTCGGTTACGTGTCTTACGTCAGCACTCGTATACATTTTCGTCTGTAAACGATATATTTTTTTCATGTTTACGCATTTCGTCCATAAGTAAAGTGCATCCACGATCATCGAAAGCGTTAATTTGGTTCACTCCGTCCGGTCTTTGTCGTTCTGGTGAGGCCAGGTGTAAACAACTCATAAACGACCGCCGAAGCTAGTGAGGACGAAAACATTTGCATTACTATTTAGCTTACGACGCCGAGGCGTGAAATTAGCCATAGTGGTGTCGTAGCAAATGGAAGTTTTTTTGAAATATTTCTAATATTTCTAACTTAAATATTTCTAACTTAAACTTAAACTAAACTTAATGAGAAAGAAAGGCGACTGAGCGATGATTACAAATTGTTTACCTGGATCATTCTTTATAAACCACTAGTAAACCACTCGCTCGAGCTTTAATCAGATTACATTCCCAAAATCGTTTGAGCTTTTCTGTGAAGAAGAATTAATAGTTCTCAGTTACAGACATTACAAAGTGCAAAACACAGGTCTCTGGAATAGATCTCAATCTGTTGACTCGAGCTTTGTTGCCGGAAAACACTTGAACCTCAGCCACAAGTATTACATCCTGGAAGATTTTTCATCAGCAAAAACCACATCTAAAGCAATTACCTCTTGCCTTAAAACACGAACGTCATAACATGAAATTCCAAAAGTAAATTCGGTCGAGTGCTTGTCACGCTTTTTGCTTGACCTTTAGAGTTTATATAGTAATAAGAATTACAGGGTCTCTATTCAAAATCAAAACAGTTTCAAAGGGAAATCTGGAAATGTTGATGATGTTGACACAACTCTCATCCACGCAGATGATAGTAAGTCTAGTTCCGTCTCGAAAACAGCACAAAATGAGCTCATCCGCTACAGAAGCACACGCACATCCGGATGACGAACCTACTTCTTTTCATGTAAGGTGCGGCTAGATAAAGACGAGTTAATCCTCTGCAAAAGACTATTCCCACACGCCACAAGGGAAGCAGTTAGTCATGGAAAACACCAGCATGAATGATCCATCTGTTGAACCAGTCATAACCAAAATAAACTGTTTACACTTAGAAGAACAATGGATCGCTGCGAAGGAAATCTTCCTGACATACCTGATCCTGATCGTGGTAAACTCGCTAACGGCTCTGACAGCAATAATCGGCAACGTGTTAATTCTCCTGGCCGTGTCGAGAACGCCGACGCTTCGAACTCCGTCGAACACTCTTCTCTGTTGCCTGGCGTTCGCGGATTTGCTAGTCGGCCTCGTCGTTCAACCGACTTACACTCTACAAATGGTCTTCGAAATACAAAGAAACGCTAAAGCGTTTTGCATCGCCAAGATCATAACCACTGGTTCGCTATCTTGGATTTGCGCGGGAGTTTCTTTCTTCGTCATATCGGCCATTTCAGTCGAAAGACTTCTCGCTATAAAACTACACTTGAGATATAAAGCGCTGATCACAATTCGTCGCGTCCTAACCGCGGTGGTGGGTTTCTGGATTCTCTGCACCGCCTTGACAACCGCGCGCTTCTTAGGCGCCTCGTACCAAAGCCTCGTCATAATCATCGTGGTAATGGATGTGGTGTGCATTGCCATCACAGTGTACGCGTACCTGAATATTTACCTCCGTGTTCGAGAACTTCAGAACAATCAGATGCATCTCGCTCCGCCTGGAATGAATATCAGCAGCTTCAAACGCTCTGCGGTCACCGTGTTGTATATAATGGCCCTTTTCCTCGCTTGCTACATCCCGTTCCTCTCAATGTTGGTGGTCAGAATGCGTCAAGGCGGAACCCTTAAACTGAACATCATCTACAACTTCACAACCGCAATAGTTTACATGAACTCTTCACTGAATCCCTTTATTTACTGTTTTCGCAGCAAGGACATTCGCATCGCTGTGTTCAAGTTACTTGGTAGGAAATACACGATTGATTACAACGGAGATGTAGTTCCTGTCAAGAAGCTCAAGAACGCGGCTTCAGCGACTCTGCTTCAACCTTTAGCAACTCTGCAAGGATTGGCTGAGGTTCCTGAGAGTCAAGTTTAACATGCTTACGTCGTCATACGTCGTCATGTTCGTACGTTGTTCCATTCGTTACAAACAAACTGGTCGAAAAATTAATTCTAACCTCTCAGACAAAAATGTAACTCTAGGAAGACAAAATTAGGTTGTCATACATGAAAACGAAACCTCCGGAGAGTACTTGAGAAATTAAGACTCGAAAACTAGCACCCCAATATGTATATTTTTAATTTATTTGCGACACGTTTTCCCTTCGGCGGGTTCTTAATCTTGTTAACAGCTTACGAAATTTAATACATACCATCTTTTTGATGTTACTGTACTGAAGGTTAACTAGAAGTAAAGGATGCTTTGTGTAAAACTGAGTCCTAGAGAAACTTCGCTGCGAGATATTAGAATTTCCTGAACAGATAATGTTCATGAACATATGTCTTGTCTGTCAATGTTCTATCACGCGCAAACCGGTAGCGCGAAAGCGCATGAAACCACATGGAAATACAGGTACACTTACCCATACAAAATTTTATTTCTAAGAGATTTTTTCACCTTTACAAGAGGATGTACCTCAACATGTTGAGCAGTATAATGGGAGTGACAGCTCGTCTTTCCTTGTCCTTGAGTTAAGAGTGCTAAAAGCTTAACTTAAGGGTGCTTTTGACACATTTTACAAAGGAGAGGTCTGGTACTTACCGCGGATCATGTTAAGTGTACCCCAGTGAAGAAACCGCTGTTGAACAAACTCTTTGCCTTGTGAACGACTCATGGCCTCTGTCCAGCCATTATAAGCATTCAGTACGGTTACGTGGTCACTTCTGCTGTCACCAGCGAAGTGTTTGCGAGACTACAAAAAAGTAACATAAAAACTTCATCTGCTGAACTTACCATTGATAAAATAACAAACAGCTTGTAATAAATAAATTTTACTTTTCTGCTGCCTACGCACTCGAAATTTCAGAAAATTCTCCGCGGTGAGGCGTTTTAAGTTCGTAAAAAATCAAAACCAAGTTTATTGTTATTTACGGAATACTGCACCATATTTGCGGCAATTCACCATGATCCAGATTATTGCCCGTTTTCGCGCCACAAATTTCCCTGCATGAAAGGTGACTTACAAGAAAAACCGGTAAAACATGTATCTTACCTGATCCGCCTGTTCCCGCCATTTCAGTGGTGATACAAATGGGTCTTTATAACTGAGGCCAGCTGCAATGGTCAGCACTGGATCGAGGCACCTAAACGTGACCAAAAGAATACACTATTGGAATTGCTTCGTTGGAGAGACATGGAAACCCCTTGGAGACGAATCTCCGAAAATTGATCAAGAAAGCAAAACAAATTTAAAATTTTTACGAATCCTGGGCCGAATAGATAGCTAAACCGACCCTTTTAGCAACAAGAGACACGAATTTTACTGACAACTGTACTCAAAGGAATAACGTGAGGCGTTATAAGACGATATATATATATATATATATATATATATATATATATATATATATATATATATATATATATATATATATATATATATATATATATATATATATATAACCATATGAGGAAGTAGCAGATCCCATTAAAATAGTGCTCAATACACATATAGTGTAGAGCTGAGTATATGAGTAATAACGAAGAGGCAAGATTTGCTGTTACTCCGAGTTTCGTGCTTACGCACTCATCAGACAGTATTTAATGATAAGCATTCCTATCAACTAGATATATATACACGGTATTAAACAATAGGCTGATTGCTGGACTAGTTGCATTACAATAAGTGATAGTTATACTGGAAAACAATAGGTGTGAAGACAGAAATTACGGGGACGAGTATAAACTGCGTGGGTGCAGTACAATATAAAGAAAGTGTCAAGCGTTCTTCAAGTAGAATTTGTTCTCGTGCCGGCATTTAGAAATAAGTTCTGATCTTTTGTTTAGTAGATTGTCGTTGCTATGTTTGATAATCATTAGTTTTTCTGTGAGGCAGAGGTCGCATCGTTTGGAAATGTTGTTGTAGGGTCTTGCACGGCTAATAATTGACCATTTGATGTTGAAGTCTTGTTTTTTGTCGTGTAGTTGCCAGATGTATTTAGAAAGCTCGGTGCTGTTGATGTGTTTTCTGTGCTTAAATGTGGATTTGTGCTGCGAGAATCTCTGTTTGAATGTTCCTTCTGTCAGTCCAATGTAGTTCTTGGTTGTGTTGTTAGTTGTAACTTGTGCGTTGTAGATTACACTGGAAGTCAGGCATTTGTTGTCTAGCGGGCATTGGTCTTTTTTGCGGCAGTTGCATTGCTCTCCGGTGATTGCGTTGGCGTTGTTGTCGGCGTTTGTTATTTTCATGTTGTGTTTGTTGATTACTGTTTTCATGTTGTCCATGCAACTGTAGCTGACTTTGACGTTGTTTTTGTTGAAGAGGCTGTGGTATTTATGTTGGTTCGGGAAGTGCTTAGATATGAGCTTCAGGAATGTTCTACCGATGTTTGTCTTTACGTTTTTACTAAATGGAGGGTTGTACCATATAATGTTTCTTTGTCTGTTGCGTCGGGGGCGTGTTGGTTGATTGTCTTCGTTGTAAATTAGTGTTTCAGAGTATCCGCTGGCTTTCAAAGTAGTTTCGTAGATTGGTTTGGCCTTGTTGAATTCGTGTTCGTTGCATGAGTTGGCGGAAATACGGCGATTGATGGATGCTGGAAGTTGCTTTATTATGTTAGGTGGGTGGTTAGACTTTGTGTTGATGTACTGCGGCTCGTCGTTAGGCTTTCTGTAGGGGCAGTAGGTGCCTTTTGTAAGATCGAAGGTGACGTCCAGGTAGTTAACAATTTTCATGTTAGTCTGTATGGTAATGTTAAGTCCATATGTCTTGAAGCGTCTTGTTATGTCCTTCCTTGTACGGTCTGCTTGAGGTCCGGAGATGTTTTTGAAGATGGCAAGTCCGTCGCGACATCGATATTATGCATTCAAGAAAATCCCTTCTCTTTGACAGTAACACCGCCTGGATCAAGAAAAACAACAGTTCTTTTGACGTTACTATGGGCAGCTTCGACGGAGCCGAAGTATGCGAGCTCGTAGGCTTATTCATTCTCGACGACCTTTGTAACATATACGGGATAGACAACATCGGGCTTTACAGAGACGACGGACTTGCCATCTTCAAAAACATCTCCGGACCTCAAGCAGACCGTACAAGGAAGGACATAACAAGACGCTTCAAGACATATGGACTTAACATTACCATACAGACTAACATGAAAATTGTTAACTACCTGGACGTCACCTTCGATCTTACAAAAGGCACCTACTGCCCCTACAGAAAGCCTAACGACGAGCCGCAGTACATCAACACAAAGTCTAACCACCCACCTAACATAATAAAGCAACTTCCAGCATCCATCAATCGCCGTATTTCCGCCAACTCATGCAACGAACACGAATTCAACAAGGCCAAACCAATCTACGAAACTACTTTGAAAGCCAGCGGATACTCTGAAACACTAATTTACAACGAAGACAATCAACCAACACGCCCCCGACGCAACAGACAAAGAAACATTATATGGTACAACCCTCCATTTAGTAAAAACGTAAAGACAAACATCGGTAGAACATTCCTGAAGCTCATATCTAAGCACTTCCCGAACCAACATAAATACCACAGCCTCTTCAACAAAAACAACGTCAAAGTCAGCTACAGTTGCATGGACAACATGAAAACAGTAATCAACAAACACAACATGAAAATAACAAACGCCGACAACAACGCCAACGCAATCACCGGAGAGCAATGCAACTGCCGCAAAAAAGACCAATGCCCGCTAGACAACAAATGCCTGACTTCCAGTGTAATCTACAACGCACAAGTTACAACTAACAACACAACCAAGAACTACATTGGACTGACAGAAGGAACATTCAAACAGAGATTCTCGCAGCACAAATCCACATTTAAGCACAGAAAACACATCAACAGCACCGAGCTTTCTAAATACATCTGGCAACTACACGACAAAAAACAAGACTTCAACATCAAATGGTCAATTATTAGCCGTGCAAGACCCTACAACAACATTTCCAAACGATGCGACCTCTGCCTCACAGAAAAACTAATGATTATCAAACATAGCAACGACAATCTACTAAACAAAAGATCAGAACTTATTTCTAAATGCCGGCACGAGAACAAATTCTACTTGAAGAACGCTTGACACTTTCTTTATATTGTACTGCACCCACGCAGTTTATACTCGTCCCCGTAATTTCTGTCTTCACACCTATTGTTTTCCAGTATAACTATCACTTATTGTAATGCAACTAGTCCAGCAATCAGCCTATTGTTTAATACCGTGTATATATATCTAGTTGATAGGAATGCTTATCATTAAATACTGTCTGATGAGTGCGTAAGCACGAAACTCGGAGTAACAGCAAATCTTGCCTCTTCGTTATTACTCATATATATATATATATATATATATATATATATATAAGATAGATAGATAGATAGATAGATAGATAGATAGATAGATAGATAGATAGATAGATAGATAGATATTTTTTTTTTTTTTTTTTTTTTTAAATAAGGCTCCAGTTGTTCGAAAGGTAGAGAACGCTATCCGCCATATAAATCGCTATAAGTGTTAACAAAACAAACCGCCCTATCCACAGGATTGTGATTTAACCGCTGGATAGCGTTATCCACCTTTCCAACCACCCCGTCCCGGGCCAGAAGAAAACCTTAGTTCGCGCTTTAGTTAAGCGACTGAACGGCAAATTGCACTTACCTGAAGATAGCTCCATAAATAATCATCTTTGCTATGCGTGGTTCCACTGGCAAAAACGCCATATGCTTACCAATAGCTGTCAGACCTTCCTACAAGGGGAAAAATGTTGATGTCAGGTTCGTGAAAGATTTTGCCTCTGTTTTGTCCACCTGTCAACAAGTTCGACAATTACACCCACCCATACAAACACAGTATTTATTTTCTTTGTCAATTCATCAGCTAAGCTAAAAGAGGTTCAATTCTCCTTACGGGTTATCGGACATTTTTCTCAATTTGGGTTCTGAGAATTTGGCAGTACATCAACACCTGTCTCGTTGACCGGATATTGACACTGTAAGGAGAAACAAGATGATGAACACCCTTTGGCATTGCTGTGAAGGATGATTAAATAGCTGCTGGTGTTAGAGAGATTTATTTGTTGCTACAAAAAACCCACTGCTGTACATACCTTGTCGTCCAAAGCCCCGATCTCTTGTAACTGTGATATGGCACTGTGAACTGCAATTTAACAATTATTAACGTCCGAGTTGAAAGCATTCAACATACTAGAGTTGATAAAAACCACAAGGTAGAGTCGATTCAAAGGGTCGCATGTCACGTTACATCTTGAAAACGTTAGTCCAAATGTGCCGCGTTTTTAGGAGGATGGTCTACAATCCGTTTACATCGTCCTCAGTGTTAACCATCCTTGTTTCTTCATGGTCTATTATCACTTTTTCACCGTTTTTCTACATTAGCGTTCTGTTATTGTGTCATTTTAAACTGGTTTCCTGGATTCAGAGGTTACCGGGCACGGGTCCTTTAAGGTAACGCGAGAAATGAAGGCCTACTTTCTCGTGAATTATCAGTCATGATAAGGTTAATCGAGCTGTTCTTACCAGCAAATGGCGATGGAGGATCCAGAGCCTTGGATAAAAATTCCTGGACCCTACAAGGATCTGAGCACTGAATCTGAGGAAGGCAATGAGAATATGACCTCACTCTAAGTCTCCCTCCACGAGAAATTTAAGAGGAAATCAGTTTAGCATCAGCGAGAAGGTTTTTCCGCTCACCTTGGTTTGCAGGACAATCTCCTCTAGAGAAACCCTCTGCATTTCAGCTGACTGGTAAGGTGCTGTTAAAAAAAACAACAACAACAACAAAAAACAAAAAACAGAAAACAAAGTCATCAGACATCACACTGCAAACTAAGAACTGGTGTTCTGGGCTAACTAGAATTAAATCAAAATAAATCGTGACAAGAATTACGATCTCTCACTTGTTTTCCCGCGCTTGTTACCGGTAGCGGTTACATTTTCCCCGTGCTTTTTTAACGATTATACATGTTTTCCCGCGCTTAACACTCGTTAAGTATTCTGTAAAATTAAACCGTACACGGTTCGAACGGGTTTTTTAAAGTTCACTCCATCACAGAAAACTTAGCCGCCTTAGAAACGCTCGTGGTATTTTTCTTTAATACGTGAGATGGCCTTAAGAAACTAAGTGAACGGCATGTAAAAATTCAGTTCCAAATTCGTTATCATCAATCTTCCCAAATCTTCATCGTTCTTCCAGCTAATTGGTTAACTGTTTTTACGGGGTTATTTCTATCTTAGCGGATTATCATTTGGAGGTATCTTTAGGTTTGAGGGTAATAATATACGACGCAAAAAGTGATTTAACATCTCCTGGCTACAAAAGCTGGTCTCAAATACAATTAATTGTGATCAAAAATTACTGGTGCACTCTGTTTATATTACAGTTGTGTTGGCACATAATATTAATGAAGAAACATACCCATGTGCTCAAACTGTTCTCTTGTGAAGAGGTTGAAACATAAACCAGGCTTGCACCGACCAGCCCGGCCACGCCTCTGAACAACACTGGCCTGGGATGTCCAGTGTGTCATTAGACACGAAACCTGACAAAAAAACAGTCAGATTCCAATATTAATTCTCCTTACTGGTAGCTATATATTCCGTGTCATTTGATTGAGAAGAATTTCGTGAAAAATAACAACATAACGAACAGAAGTTTAAGTCTAATATGTACAAATAGACAAAATACCAAACGGGAGTCGCAAAGATAATTCAATAACACCTTATCTACATCTTATGCCTGCATCAGGGCTGCCTTTTTTGAAGAGGCCTGATATCAAGACAATTACACCTTCTTCAACATTTTCTTTGAAATTTAATGCTAAAGTTAGTATCGAAAATAACTTTTTTTATCTTATCTTCTTCACAATACCTTCATTGCATACATTCTCCCACACTTACTGTATCATGCATTATCTTTCCTTCACTGCACACATTATCATACGTTACCCTTAATTCAATCCTACATTCACTGCATCAATATATTATTAATATATCATCCTTCCTATACTGCATATATTATCATACATCATGCAATATTCACAGTGTCATAAATTAACCCACCTTTCTCTCTGCATCATACATTTTTTCCTTCTCGTTACCAGCATTTATCACATAGACAATGTCATCAATGGTTATTGACGTCTCTGCTATATTAGTGGCTAACACAATCTTGCGGACTCCCATGGGTGGCCTGAAGGGACAACAAAACTGCTACATGGAACACTTTGGTAATGATTTTGCTAGTTTTCTGTGTTGTTTTTGAGTTTAGTACATGGATGCTAGGTGAAGGAGGAAACATGCCTCTTGCTAGTTTGTGATTTTGCTTGAGTCCATGGGATGTGAAAGGCAAAGTGGCTCATTGTTGACAGTGCTTGACTCTAGTTTCAGTAGCATACATGTAAAGAGACTAAAAGTATTTCTGTTCTCTTTGGATGGAATGTGAAAACTTGATGGTAATGTAAACTGGTTTGTTGGCTTATACAATTGCAAATTAAGGAAACCAACCTTTCAAACACAGCCTGTTGGTTGAACATTGGCAGCATGGAATGAAGAGCCAGCACAAGGAAATTTGATTTCTGGAAAAGAATTTTCATAATATGCAAAAACACAGTAATGCTGCATTAAAACCACAAAAGTAAATACCATTTGGTATTTTCTGCTGTCCACGGCAATTTCAGCCATCTCCTCTGGGCACTAACTTGCAACCGGAGGGGTGACCAGTGGAGGTGGGTAATTTAGGATACCTGTTTACAAGATCAATATTTTGGGAATAAAAGCAACAGAATGTACAACGGTTACAGTTTTTTTTAATTAATACATTCCAATTCTCATTCTCCATGTGAGTAGTAAAATGACAGAAGTTAGATATAGATTTTGTTGCTCTCTTGCAGCTTTATAATAAGTGCATTCTTTATTATTAAGTGCATTCTGCATTATGTGATGGCCTGCACTGTCTGCAACATGGACAAACATTATCAATGTCAGCATTCTGTATTGTTAGCTTGTCAAAAAAAATGGTACTCTTTTTCTCTGTTATTTGAAATGTGCGTCATCTCCATGTTCTCTTTTCTGGATATTTTAATAGTTGCTGACAATAAATTAAAATTAAAGCACAGAGAATTTTAAATGTTAAAATCACTTACGTCTTGAATCTTATTTGACAACATGTCATGGACAACAATTATTTCATCCCAACCAGACAAAAAGCACAAAATAGCTCCCTGCCAAACAAAGAAAATAAAATATTGAAGAAACATTTCAGTGCAGAGAACCATTAACCTCAAGAGCACTTTACAATCTCAAAAAATATTGCATGGATGCTATTCAAAAATTGTTGTTTTTGTTACTACCTCAGGGTAATTCCTACACACACAAAGAATTGTTTCACTGACAAGAACGGCATCTGCCTCCGGGCTGTCTTGAGGATTATTGACCTGGTAAACAAAGAATTGATCTTGATAGCAACCTATCTGTGAAAAATCTGAAGAATTCATTTATGACACTGTTGAGTAAATCTTATCTGGTAGATTACCTCATTAAATTATTTTGAATTCCTAATTAATTGATACTTAGAAATACAACTCAACACCCCAGCTCCAGGAACTTTTGAAAAAACTAGAAACAATTTTAGAAAAATAGTAAGCAATATCACTTGTTATTTAATGTGAAAATGCCAAACAAAGCTCAAATGTAAGGGTTACTTCTTGGTAAACTGTGAATGTCAAGTCTGCTGACAGAAAAATTTTCCGGTAAGCAGACATACAGACTTTCTTTATTTAAACTTATCAGTTTTTCAAAAGCAGGAATTAAATAATATTATTAGTATCCTTCTTTGTGTCAGGCTACTGCATGTACAGTAAATCATAATGCCAGGTGGCAACCAGTTCTAATTCGGTCTTGGCATCACATAACCCATACACAAAAACTGGAACATTTTGTAAAAGCATTTTTGAGTGTTAACCTACACTGTAAGTATGATTGTCGTAATACCTTCATTAAGGAAAGCCTGTAGTTTAAGTCGCACCGCAACAGTTCTCATTAAGCCTGGGCTGGGGTGCTGAGACAAAACAATGTTAAATAGAATGATACACATTTCAAATGGTTTGGCCTTTTTGGTTATTCAGTAACCGCTGCGGAGGAAATGGGGCATAGCGCCCTTATTTCTACTGCAAAGTGTAGTCGAGCAAACAAAGCTGATCAGGCATATACTGCCTGTAGCTTCTCAACAGGCAGTGAAAGCCATTGAAAGGTTACACCTTCATGTACACATGGTCATAAATGTTACTTCAAATCTATTAAACATACAGAGACCATGGCTTGAATATACATGTATATCATGAAACATACAACATTTGCTTGTACCAACACAACAAGATTATTGTTTACCATAAATTATGATTCATGTGAAACACACTACAAAAGATATTTACCCTTTACAGCTATAGGAATTGCACAGACTCTGGCCTACATGTAGATGCTTTTCCTCGGTGATTTTTTTTCCAGTTTTGGATACTTACAAATATTGGAGGTTTTGAATGTGCCATGCTGGGAAGAATTGATTTTTTTCGAAACATGGATAATTTTTGTACTAATTCCAACAGCTTTCATAGTAAAGACTGAGTACAAACAATAGATTAGAATGCATTAATTCTAGTGCTATGGATTAATCATAGCATGTGTTCATTTGAAATTTGTTTCCTCTGATCAACACGTATGAAAACTTGCCAAATATTATAGGGACAATCATACATTTGCACTTGCAATAAATTATGTTAATCTGCATTCAAGAATATAAGAGATACAGAGTATAATGGATAAAGTCATTGCTGGAATGAGAAACAGCTGACAAAATCATAAAAAAGTTTGGTAAAAAAAACCTTTACAAAACTGTTGTCTGGCTTGAATCGTTTGCCGTGTGGCTGGCCAGGGTGTGGTAATGCTTGACCCAGCATTTCATGGACATCAGATAGAAAGAACTCAGCCACAGAATGAGTGAATCCTGGAATAGACAGACTGGGACAGCTGAACATAAAAAGAAAACAAAACAAAATCCATACATAGCTGGTCCTAATATAAAACAGTTTGAACTGAGAAGTCAAGCACAAGCTCTTGGAGGGCCTTAGGGTTTACGTAACAGCATTTACAGCATTTGAGCACTCTAACACAATTTCTCTGCAGAATAGAGGGTCATGGCAGACAATTAAGCAGGGTCTTAAAATAACTACAGATCTGAAGTAAGATTAAGCAACAGATCTTGATAAAATTTCATGCAAGGTCTCAAAATTGCTGTCAATGTTGTTGTTACTTCTATGAATAATTACTATTGCTCTTTTAAGAAACTTGTTGAAGTATTAACTGTCTTAAGAATGGCCCTATTGTAAACAAATATCAGCCTATATCCATTATACCTGACGCAGCCAAAACTTAACTCTACAACTATCCAAATGAAATGGTTTATTAACCAAGTTCCAGTCATCTGATAGAAAGTATGTTTACACACCCATGAAAATATTGAGAGAATCTCTCTGAATTAACAGTTGCACTCATCACAATGATCTTCAGCTCCTGGTTCTTGCTGAGTAATTCTCTTAGAAGGATCAGGAGGAAATCTGTGTTGATGTCTCGCTCATGCACCTCGTCAACAATGACATGACTGACACCTGTCAACAGAGCACTTAGAATAAGTAACATTTAACAAACAACATTGCACTTCAAAGACAATCGGAAACAGCAGAAGGTTTAAGTTTATGCCTACCCGGTGTCAGAAAATGTTGGGCCTCTCTCTACCCAGATTTGGCTTTTAAAAGACACCCCTGCTTGAAACAACATTGCCTTCTTTTTTTGTTCGTTTTGTTTTTTTCTTTTGCACACTACTTCTTCAAAAACAAAGCAAAAATCAACAAAAAGATCAAGTAATGATGGTTTTTTTTTTCAGTCAAAACAAGTCAGTCTACCACAAATTTATAACTTGATCCTCCAAAAAAATGAAAATCAGACCACAAAATAAAAGCCCAAAATCCTTCAAAAAAATTTTGGATAGCCTACAACGGATAGTGAAACAAAGGGGTGAAGTACATGTAGCACTCCTCATTGCTCCATGCTACAAATAACCCAGTTAAACATATGTGTTAGTCCAAGCAGCAATGAGCCAAAGGGAAACTTACACCTCATAGAACAGAACAGACTTTGCTAGGTACCTTTCAGAAGTGTGTTATTCTGCATCCTTCTCAATAGTATTCCTGTTGTACAAAATAATATCCGCCCTTTCTGTGAAGGTGGTCTGCCCTCTAACCTCACCTGCATAATATAAAACACTTTGCTAATACAAAATTTTACAGAATAAATATAGAGTGCATACAGTATATATGGTAGGCGCAGTGGCCTCATGGATAGTGCACTCTTCTCTGGATTGAGCAGTCCGGATTTGAGCCCTGGCCTGGGACATTGTGTTGTGTTCTTGGGCAAGACACTTTACTCTCACAGTGCCTCTCTCCAGCCAGGTGTGTACATGGGTACCGGCGAACTTACTCCTGGGGGTAACCCTGCCATGGACTAGCATCACATCCAGGGGGAAGTAGAAATACTCTTAGTCACTCCAGCCTGATGGGCCACTTGGCTTGTATACAGACTTTACCTACCTACCTTTATACAGTATATAGCCTATGAACTACATTTGTTAATTAACAACCTTCAAGATCATGAACAGCCAAGGTTCTAGTACAGCCAAATCAAAGAACCAAACAAGATGTTGGATCGGAAGAAGGCAAGAAGAAATTTTAAATCACGAGCATTTATAAGTATACCTGGTATCCCACACTCTTTCCGAGCATTTCTCCTCTTTCTGAAGCCACTCTCTCTGCTATTGACATTGCTACAATACGGCGTGGCTGCAAGGAATTCATTTAGTTTACATACAATTTAGGGCATGCCAGTGCTGCAATTTTCAAATGCAATGATAAGAAAATATCATGAAAATGCCTATTGGATACTTTATTTTCAATGGTTATTACAGATTAACAAAACCAGTTCATAACAGAGGAAGTGTTGTGGATTATGTTCAAATTTTGTTTTGTCATTACGAGTTTGGGAAGAAGCACAAAACATTGAAGGCTGAATGATGACACTATAAAATGTGTTAGAATTCTAACAAGGACATGCAGTTGTAAAATGTTAAAGAATGATGAAAGGACAATTTACTGTTATAATTAATGGAATGTCTGACTGAACAAACAAACAGACCGACTGAGAGATAAACAAAAGAAATTAATATGAATGCTATTACTACAGTGTACCTGTGTGACTACTATGTTGCATGTTGATCCTTTACCATTCTGTATGGCATGATCCAGAATGTACTGAGGAATCTATCAAAAGAAAAGGAATGACATATTAAGCTATAAGCACAACTCCACACCATCTGTTGATGGGTAATGTTTAAAACATTATCAAAACCTACACGTATTGTGACAGCTTGTTAATCACATGCTCACTTAGCCCGCACAGCAGCCATTTTCAAAAGCTTGCGAAGGGAACAAAACTCTGAGCGAGTTCCCAATCTCGCCGCCTGGAAAATTGAAAGGAAATGTGTGCTATGCAGGGTAGTGCTCACTATTTGTGAACAACATAATCTACAGAGAGAACATTGTGTTTTGTGAAGAAAGCTTTGAAAAGAATCATGCCTTATAAGCTTATCTCACATACAAACACACCCACAATTCATGGTAGGCCAACGCTAAAAGATGTCAAGCATTTTCAGACCATGTCGGTCCATGAATGGCAAATTCTACAGCTTGAATTCTTGCCAAATTAACAAAGTTCACACTAGTTCTCATGAGATAACATATGAGCCATATATGAGATCAAACTAAGACAACACTGACAAAATTAAATGACTACTAATTTAACAATCTATGATGCCGAGACAAACACCTCATGTGTTGAAAAAAATCAAGAATCTGCATGAACAGAACTATGAAGGTGGGACAAAAAAACAAGCAATTGGATAAAGAGGATCTCCAGCGAAGCAACTTGAATAGTAAATATCTAAGCTTAACTCTTGTGTTAAATATCCTGATTCTTTTATTTGTTTTTTTTTGTGTGTGTGTGTGTGTGTGTTTAATACTGATACAGTACAATTTGATATTTTCGGATATGAAGCCCAAGTAAACACTCTTCAAGTGTCTAGTTGCATAGTAATTACCTGCGTTGTTTTACCACATCCTGTTTCTCCAGATAAAACAACTACTTTGTTTGCTTCAATCAACTCAATGATCTTTCCCCTGTAATAAAAAGCATAAGACAAGCAAAATAAACCTGTTCACAAACATACTCATTTACAAATATATGCCTTGGCACTTCAAGAGGCTACACATGAAAGTATATCATGTTTATATATGTCATTGTGCCTTAAAAATAGTTTCAAAATTACCTATGGTTTGCAACAGGCAATCTCTTTGCGTCTTCACTGAACCAAGAAAGTCTTGACTGCAACATATTTTGTCTTTGTGAAAACTCCTGTAGCAACTGTCCGTCAAGTTTTTTGTGTTTTTCCGCTGATAAGGGCCTCCAAGGTGAACCAGTAAATATGTCCTTTATCACACCAGATGCAGCAGTAGAATTTACAGATGTGAAGTTGTCAGCATTGTTTTGTGAATTTTTGCCTGATGGAGTGCTTGGGGTATGTGGCATCTCCCAGTTGGAAAAATCTTCATCTTTAACAATTTCAGCATCTTGCCAGAATTCTTGATTTTTACTAGCTCCAGCAGAAGCACAGCCTGTTTGAGTTTGTGACTGACTCAACGTACTGCTTCCAGGAAAAGTTTCTTTCACTGCAGAACTTTGTGATGGTTTAGATGCTTGGACTGGGCCACTCTGGAACATAAGTTGTTGGTTTCGAGGTCCATATAGTTGCTGACTAAGAACTGTGTTTTTTAACAAAAATGACTCTACTTTTGACAATCGATCCTCGTCTATGTAAATCCACTTGGGTTCATCTTTGTTTTCCACAGCTTCTTTCTTCAAAATAGTGGCTGCTCCCAAATTTGCAACTCCAAGTTTCTATTTTACAGACAGGCAGATGAGACTAATGAATATCATACCAATGAAAACACTACAGAGTAAAAATATTCAGTCGTCATAACAAAATTATGCTCAGTGGCACACCTCTAATTTAGCCATTGATAACTCTCAAAAATCTGGTTGTGTTACTCGCAAGTAGGTGGCAGTAAAGTATTATTACAGTGTAAATTTGTAAGGTTGATATTCCTTTACCTTAAAACTTGCGAGTACAGTGAAACCTGTATTAAGTGGACCCCATATTAAGAGGACACCCCTCAACCTCCCTCACCCACCAAAATTTCCTTCCCACATTTACTCTAAATTATACCTACATTCAACAGACACCTCTTTTAGATGGATGCAGACACCACTATTAAGCTATTTTGTTGCACAAAACTGCAATAACGAGTCTAAGCAGAGCTTGTAGATGCAAGCTCAGCCATTCCTTTACAAATCTTTCAAACACCCTCTGCAGTTTTGGGGTGTCTTCAGATACTATATCTGACATCAACTAAATGTTCGGTGACTAAAACTTCCTCCTCTTCAGTCGCAATTCTACAACTAGTTTTCCAACTAAACTAGTGAAGGAATAAAACTTTCAATTGTTCTGTGTGTTAATTACTATGAAAAACAGAACTTGTGTGGGCAAATCCTGCCTAATTTACCTCTAATACTACGAATGATGTTCACTTGTTCAGATGCCATTAAAGCGGTTTCGTTAAGAATACGTATCCCTGGTGCATAGTAAACAAACATGGCGGGTCCCCTCTAAAAGACCCCCGTGTCCTCGCACGGAATTCCAGTTGTAAACCCCCCCCCCCCCCATGTCTTTGGATTTCCAGTTCAAAGACACCCCCCCCCCCTTCTTGCCCTTGGAATTTTCTGGAATATTTTCTGGAATCACCCATTATAGGGAGTACCCCCTGAAAAAGGCACCCCTTTTGGGCAGAGCCTCCCTGTATAGGCCATTATAGGAAAAACCCCCTTCCCCTCCCCCTTCAAAGGACACAGTCTGAGTGGTTCAGTTCATTTCATATTGATCTGAGATCAATCATCTCAGAAATATCATCTCCCCTAAATTGTGTCCTACCTCCAATTCAACACAAGCAATGGCTGCTACGTTTTTCTCAGCTTCTCGCTTCGTCAAACCTTCTCCATAAAACGACATTGGCCGGGGCCAGGGAAGATGCACTGTGCATTGCCAAACGTCCTCCACTTGTTTGCCATTGAAAGTCAAAGCATTTCCTTTCATAGCACCTTGAATAATATTATGCAGCTTCTCTTTGGCGTTAGGAAATCGTTGCGCAGCTTCGCAACCGACAAAATGGCGAGTTTTCAAAGTTCCTTGGCTTGGCTCAAGTTTAATTGCTTTTGATGGCGGGGTAGTCTCTTGAATTGGGCCCCCACAGATAACGAAATCTTGAGACGAAGACAAGTCACGAGCAAATGAATGACTCATAAGAGGAGGTGGTGGACGAACAAAACGAGGGCGAGACCTTGCTTGAAACGAAGAAAATCTTGGTGCAAAGTTGTTGCCTCTGGGTTGGGGCCTCTGCGGACCTCTGAAGTGCGCCATTTTGCGTTTTCAAACATACCGCGCAAGCGCACCGGGCAATATTATTGCCTAAAGAGGCCCCGTCTGAAGAGTGCTAAAGAGGCCAAAGACGGTAGGGAACGAGTTTGGTGTAGCTCCTAACCTCCTCTCGCCCTTCAGTCTTTTGCCCTTTCCCAGACACTAATCTAATTCTGTACCTAGGTGTTTTGCTGGGTTTTTTTTGTTTTTTTGTTTTTTTTTTAATCAAATTCAAAGTTTTCTCCACAATTTTCATAATCTTGACATTCCTTTTTTTAAAATAATTTTTAGCCCAGCCGCAAGCTTGGCACAACTTGCATTGGGGAAAGGGGTGATATGCGTCAATCAAGATATATATTAGGCTGGAACATGGATTCCTCCTCAAGTTTTTGAAAACTTTAAACATACAAAACAAGTCGTTTGTAAAAAAAATCAACCTCTCTTTATTTTCATAAATTATAGTTCATATACAAATCTGTATATTAGACTTAATAATAAGCATAACCTTTAATAACTATACTCTATGTAAAAAAAAATCATTCCTTATGTACAGTGTATTACACCTGATGACAACCCATTTCAGACCTGCAATGACTTAAATTATTACTGGCTTGCAGGATCCTAGAGATTAATTTTTTTCGATCAGTATTTGTTATATTTGGATTGGACTGCAATTCAAAATTAAATCACCAATTAAACAGAGTAATTACTTCATATGTAAGTGACAATACTTTTGGGTATCGATTATATTTAAGTTGACTGCAATTAAAAATTAAATCACTATTTTGTATATTGATTATTTCATATGTAAATAACATTACCTAAGTTGCACAAACCACATTAAGCAGTGTCCTTGTGAATGATGTAACCAATATTTACTAATTTTCATAAAAAAAACAAGGTGTACTGGCTTATTGCTGAATTCATGGCCAGGTAATGGTCGTTATTTGAAATTTACATGTGTATTACGGAGGACCATACAGGCATGCATTGTGTGCAAAGCAACATAAAGCTGCATTGTGCAAGCATGAGATGGTTTGTTATTATAATCTTTGAATGTAATGCATTACTGGTCAACAGATGACGCAAATACAATAGTATAAAAAAATCTCACAAAGTGGCAAGTTTGTTTAAGAGCAGCATAACACATACATTTACAATAGTTTGAATGCAACCACCCTCAACTCCCTTCTGCTGCAGATTCATTTACAAGAGAGTGGTTCAAGCCTTCAAGTAAGAGGATATAATTCTGATGCCAAGATCCATATCCCGGACAATACAAGATTTAAAGGAAAAAAACAAATAATTGTTTATGACTGAAACATAAAAATAACGAAGGTATGAGACTATTCCGCAGTCAGCTTGTGCACTAGCTAGAAGCAAGTCATGATTAATTTTACTATTAAGAACATGTAAAAAATATGCAAGGTTTTTCCCTTCTTCTTGTAGATTTGTAATTGCTTGGGAATAACGTCAATTGCCACCTCAGTTTATTATCCAAACAACTATGAATCAAAGTCAACTTCTATTTACAATAAATCATAAATTTTTAGTTTTAGGTTTAGCAATTTGAATTTAAGGTCCTAGTCAATCAACTGATCTTGGGGAAGTTTGATGTTGGGATCAAAATTTTTACAGGGTGACTAATTGAACCAAGGCCAACCGAAAACAATATTGACAAATTGTCAGGTCAGTAGCATGATCAAAAACATTAGTACAATAAAAATTTTTACAAATTTACTGTATCACCGTGTCATGAGCAGCTTTGCCTAGAACAACAAATCATTAGAGACTGGTTGTTTAAATGTTAAAACACCTGAGGTTTTTACTATCCAATTTGCACAGAATTTTGTGAGACAGCAATAATTTGATTGAGTAGTTGTACTGTAAGGCCCAAGGCTTTCATGTTAAAGGATTAGCAAATGCTCCTTCCAAATATCTTGCTCCAAAATTGTTCAAGATAGTGACTATAAATGAAAATAACACCTCAACAATTTCAGTGCAAAAGAAAAAGAATAGAAGGCCTGTTTATGGTCTAAAACTTCACCAGAGGTAGTAGAAAACGTGAAGATTTGTTAACGGGAGGGGCGTGGGACTTGGTTCTTTGTATACAGCAGACAGGATCAGTCTTGTAAGTCTTGGCATTCAGAACAGTTGGTCATAACTGTTTCCTGGTAAAGTTCGACTTGTATAGTGCTGTGGTAAATATGGAACTCGGTCTTCAATTTCTGGTTGGCTATGTTGAGAACTTTCTGTGAGTCATATCCTTGTTCTGGAAAAAGGATTTCAAGACCACATTATCAAGGTAAATATTATTTAATGTTGATTGCAAGTTGTACTGTGCACTTGATTAGGCTGGTAAATCAATTAAACAGGTGAATGACCACCACAAAAATTACATGATATTTAATGGTACCCATAGATTAAGTGTCGTGGGAGGTGTGGGGACCTTATGATTACTGCACTTGACCCCGGATCGAGTGGTCTGGGATAAGGCCAGCGGCACTGTGCTGAGTTCTTGGTCAAAACACTTTACTCTCACAGTGACACTCTTACCCAAATGTATCAACGGGTACTGGCAATTTTAATGTGGGGGGTAACCCTGTGATGAACTACCCGTTTCCTGAATAGAAATACTCCTAGTCACTTTGTGCTACATAGAAACTGGAGATAAGTACCCGCCTGATGGACCACTTGGCTCGTATGCATACTTTACCTTTACTTTTAGAGAATGAGTGTCAGTGAAAACAAAAAAAAGTTCAGAATACCAACCTATTGCCAGGTGAACAGACAAGGCGGCCTTGTTTACCGTCAACGACCAGATGTGTAAACTGTGGGCAGCCACCACACCTTCAATGCTCTCCAATGACACCTTCACATTATTGTATTTAATGTCTTTAGGTGTACCTAATTTGAAAAAAAAGGTGAAGCAATCAGCTTCTGAGCTTTAAAGCTGGCATGCTCCACAAATGGAACCAGCTGAATCCACTTGTGCTAGAACTCAGAAGACAGAACTTACGACACTTTTGAAAAAACAATGGCTAGCAGAACTTTTAAGAAGCCAGGATAGTTATGAAAAACTATTCTGAACCAATAATTGTAATTTGCCATTTTTAATAGGTTTTCTGGCACACAGAAACTTGACAGGCAGTTTCTGATTTTCTTTACCGATGTTTGCTATGTGGCAGACTATGTCTGAGTGATTTGCATTATAATGGGGCTGTGAATAACAAATATTTTACAAATAACAGTGTCTGAAAGCCATCTTCAACAACAAGCCTGTTAGTAAAATTATGATTAGTAATTTTATTTAGTTCTTAACTACGTTTCTGTCAGGTTTACAGCGCAAATCAGAAAAGTACAAAAACGAGAATTTTTAGAAGAAATCTACTTGTGTCATGACAAAAAACCAAACAGATATCCTCCTTTATAATTACAAATCAAAAATTCAAAACTTAACAACTAAGGCAAACATCCTTGTGGTTTGACCTACATGTATCATGTGAGCAGTTACCAAACAATAATCCGGTATGGCTATTAAATTTACTAATGCGTTAAAATTAACCACTGAGCATTCACACTTTTGGGATTCACAAAGTAAAGTCATCACAGCAACAATCACAATCATACCTTCCATAAGAACATGAATGGTCTCTTTCAAGATATTAAGCGTTGTTATGAGAACCAACAGAGAAAACAGGAATGTGCATATAGGATCAGCTAGCTTCCACGAAGGCTGTTAAACAAAACAACAAAACTTGAACTTTAAGATGTGGCAGATAGTCACTTGTAGACTAATATAACAAAGTTCCACAGCTCTATACATAATTTTTCCAGTCACCTTTCAATGACTGCATTTTTAAGTACAGTGGAACCTCCCCCCAACAGAAACCATTGGGACACAGATGCCAACCTAAATAAATTGAAATTCAGGAGATTGCCAATTTTTACTTTCTTGATCCTAAAAATGTTTTTAAAAGTAGAGCTCTGCCAATTCATCCACAAAAATGCATCAAATATTCCAAAACCATTTCTCCCCAAATGCCAAAACTTGGCCAAAATAAGTGTAACAAGAAGATCTTTTAGATCTTATAACCGTGCTTTTAAAATTTAACTGTTTGCTTAACACTATCGTCGGAACGTAGTGCACATTTCAAAGCAGTCATTGATGATTCTTTTCTTACTGTAGACATCACATCACTTGATCAACACAAACTGTATTATTGCACCATCAGTGGTAGCCGTTGAAAAATCTCCGATGACGTAATGGTCCTAATCTAGAACTTTCTTCGGGATATGTATGGGCATGAACGATATGAACCACATGATAATAACACTATTAACTACAGCTTTCTTTCTTTAAAGACGTGATTAAATTTGATTGGTGTTTTCACGAGTAAAGGGCTAGCAAAGTAGTCACACAAGTCATGTAATTTAATAATGAAACTCTATCCCGACCGATGTATCGATTTTGGTCACTCCAGTGGCTACAGATTGAAAACGTGACAGAAAATTGGCATTACTTTCGATTCTCACCAAATTTGGACAGTGGGAAGATCTCATCATTAGCCAATTACAGGCCATTTTCAGCTCTTTTCGTCACATCCTCCCCTCTCGGGAGAATTTTGTCAAGTTAGCTAATTTAGTATGCAAGCCACTGTAATGGCGGTTGCTGTTGGCGAAATGTTTATTTGCTCAAAATTGGGGCAAAATCTTTCAGAGATGGAAGTCAGGACATTTGTAAGGATACAGAAAGTAATATGGGACCAGTTGGTGGCTTCTAAGGCTGAATTTATCCAGAAGTAAGCTGTATTTTCGTTTTCGTGCCGAAAGCCACGCAGTGAAATATTATCGGTTTGTTCTGCTGTCTTGTTCTGTTTTTTCTCTTGGTCATTTTTGTAGCCCACCGAGGCCATTCTTTGGTCTAAATGAGTTGAAAAAAGTTCGAAAAAGATGTTCCCATTCAAGTTTAAGCTCTCAGGCGATAATTCTGGAGTTTTTTGGCCGAAACGTCGGCTTTGTTACGTTCGTGTTTTTTCGGTTGCTATGGGCGACTGTGGCTCCCTTTGTTAGGTCAAGTCTGGGGAGTGAGGTCACAAAAAAAATTCTAATTAATTCTGGTTTTGTTTGATTTCGCTGAAATTTTAGCACGATAAACCTGGATTGTTGAGGAATAGATTTACCTTCTGCCAATGTGTGGTAGCTACTAACGTGAAAGTGATATATCACTTCGATGTCAGGGTTTTGAAGAGATTTTTTTGCAACGTGTAGGTTCGGCGTGATTTTGTAATCTGAGATTTTTGTTGACCCTGAAGAAACAAGGTTTGGCAAGTAAACATTACAGATTGCGTAATTCAAAGTTGGCCAAGTGGAGATCTGCGTCTGGTCTCCGACAAAAAAATAAATAAATAAAAAAAATAAACCAAGGATAGAACATGAACCGCGCTTGGCCCATGGCCGCGCGGTTAAAAAGGTACTTCAAGTGCTTTTCCTTTGTATCTGGGAGATTGGGCAACCTGTATGAAAGACTTGGGAGATTTAGTCTGTGTCTGCTGGGAGACTCCCAGATAATTATGAAGAGTTGACATAGATGTTAGGGAGAGAAAAATGGTAAAATCACAGAATTGTAAACTTATGTTAGTCTTGCTAACTTTTTTTTTATAATGTAGTCCACCATAATAATTAGTAGTGGTACTTGTTGTTTTTATATTTACGATGTTATTTTTCTTCAAGATATTAGCTTCTTAGCTACTCTAAAACTTGAGGCAAGCTTAAGTCATGTACACGCATGTATAAAGGTGAGTTTTACCTTAAATTTAATAATATATGCTGCAATGAGGACACCAACACTCTGAACGATGTCTCCTAAAACATGAATAAATGCTGCTCTGACGTTGATGTTCTGTTTTTCAGTTGATAAACTTCCACTTCTTGTTAACCGATTTGTAGAAACAGATTCCACCTTGCCATTATGGCTACTGTGACTTGCCCCATGGCTGTGACTGCCTCCTCCATGGCTATGGTTATGTCCCATGCCTGTTTGATGGAGAATAATCCCTAACCTGATGCAAAACAGCGAAAGAAAACAGTAAAGAATGTGGAACTTAAAGTTGGGGATAACTACATATCATGAACAAAACTTCAAGCAAGCAGTTCCTAATTGTCTTCGGAGCTCCTGACTTGGAGTTTTGTCTCGGGACAGACATGTACCTACTGAAAACATTTTCCAACTTAATTAAAAGATACCAACTGTGTCATACTTGGGATGTGAACTTCCATCTTTCTGCCTGTCAAATTTCACATGATTGAGAACCAATCACACATGCCTCATGCCTTTTTAACTGCCATGTCAAACTTAGATGTAACTTAACTGTTGTGTACAACATAATTCGTTTTCTAAAAGCATTTCTTTTGTATGCTTAATTGGTACCTACAATAAGTAGTCCTTTAATAAGATGATTGTATCATGCAACTTTAACATTCTTGAAAAAACAAATTCTTCATGTGGTTCAGCATAAATTGAAATTGAAATGCCACAACTGAGAAAGTACTTCCCAGTAGCTTTCAATTCAATGGTCACATGCTAGGATTTCATTCACAGACTTCAAAGTTAGTACCATCTTGTACAGCATAACAAACAGTACCACATGAACCACATACTGCTTGGCAGCTTTCATTTGAATGGTCACACTCTAGGGTTTCATGCACAAACTAATAGCTCTTAGTTAAATGGTCACATGCAAGGATTTTACAGACAAACACTGATGTTAGAATGACATTATGAGGTTTAAACTAAAGGATAAGGTGCCTCTTGTACTTGAAACATAGAAGGATTTTTGTCAGAAATGAAAATTACACAAGGATTGAAGGATTCTCAATGTTATTATACATTTAACTCACTATCCCTTTTCTGATTGGCCAAAAGCGTATGGTGAATTTTTGAAATCAGCACCCGTGACATCATAACTGCAGATTATACAATAACCATGTCATGGACACTCAAGGTCACGGGTAATCATGTAATGTATGACTGCAGTGCATGATTTCTAAGGGTAATCATGTCAAGTTTGCATGCTTTGTGCTGCTTGCCGTCAGTGAAGAAGCAAAAACATGACCTTCATTTTTTTCTGTTCGATGTATAATAAAACAATTATTAGATTCGCTTTTTGTGATATCCAGAATAATCCAGGTCTCCATAAGGGTTATCAGCCTCAGCCTTCAGCTTCGGCTGATAATCCCTACCTCGACCTCAATTATTCTGGATATCACAAAAACCTCATCCAATAATTGTTTATAATCAGTCAACCTTACTGAGCTCACCTGTTTTACAGGACCATGAAATAAACAGATCAAAACCAAAATTATGACCTTTAATCATTCAACAAGTCTACAAATTAACAACTGCGATTACAAATACTTACAATATGTTGACCCCTAGCCCCACCCCTGCTGTGATAAGCATGATATCGGCATCTATATTAAAATCTCTTGTCATGACTCTCTGTACAGCAAGGTACACCAGCACTCCGGTCAACACCCAGATGATAAGCACTGAGACAAGAGCGCCAAGCACCTCTGAAGACAACAACCAAACAAACCAGACATGGAGTTAGAAAAATGCATAAATTATAAGCACCTCTATCCCAGGAGAGGGAGGGGGGAGGGATCCCATATGAAAACGTTGGGGATGCTCATTGTCTTGTTTTGGGATGAAAATCATGGATTTTTATCTCACTTAAGGTGTTCCGGACAATGCAAAAAAACTGACATTTCCGTTTTAAAGGAGCTCAGTCATAATATTTCAAACTCTTTTAGCTGGCCACAAAATTACCATTGAAAAGTTAGTTCAATAAGATGGAAAAAAACCAAAGCAATAATACTAAACCATAAAGGAATAAGGATGGGTAAGACTGGAAAAGATTTTAATACGCAGAATTACAACCAATGAACTTGAAAAATTTGAATTGAGGATGAGGGCCTCAAGGAAAGAATAAAGCTAAACTGGAATCAGGGGTAATAGGGGTTCAAACCAAAACAAAAACTTTGATGATGATGATATAGATTAGAAAAATTAATATCAAAACAGATGATTTGCTGCACACATAATACAGAAATAACAAATGTAGCCCTTGGTAATCTGCAAAAAAATTTAATATCAGTTTATTTCTGTGAATTTTTCATGAAAAAAAAAAACTGTTATTAAACATGTGCTTGCAATGATGTGAGATGTATTACCTGCTCTGTAGTAACCAAATGTCCTTCTCTTATCTGGCAGCCAGCGAGCAACCCAGATGGCGAAAAGACTGATAAGAAATGAGGCAAAGTCTGATAACATGTGAGCTGCATCAGTCATGATGGCTAGACTTCCAGCAAGTAAGCCGCCTGTGGGAAGAAAACCCAAAACAAGTTATGGAAATTTGTGAAATATCCTGGAAAATTGACATGTAAACTGCATGACTGTACTAGTGAGACACCCATCCTTGTAACAAAGCACGGATCAGTACAGGTTGTGATTTTCAACATGTTTCAAAGAAAGGAAACATGATCTGCAAACAAGATCCTCATGACTAAAAGCTGAGTCATTTTGGCATTCAGTCATGAGGACTGATCATACACTAAAATTACTCAGTGCCACACAATTTGACAAATTCAGTCAGACAATGTTCAATGAACAACTGTTACAGTGGAACCCTGCCTCACAGCCACCCATTAATACAGCTACCTCGTTATTACAGCCACTATATTCTGACCCAGAGAAAAGCTCAGCCAGCCATTTTCTTGTCTATGGAACCCCTTTAATACGGCCATCTTATTAATACGCCCAGATTTTAGTGACCTGTTGGAGACCGGGTTAATGGGTTCCAACGTATTTCCAGCACGGCTGTTATTATAATAATCATGACAAGCTTTTATAAAATTTTTTTTTTTTCATGAAATTCCAAAAGTAGTCCTGGAATGTAGAAGAAAAGATTCAAATACAAAATTGACACATACAAGCACTGGTCCACGAAAAAACCCTGCTAGCTTATAATTGACATAAAATTATGATGCTCTATACTATAGAAATCCAATCACAGTGGGTTTTGGCAAGTTAATTTTCACTTTATTGATAAAAATTTCTGCTTCAAACCCTTAATCTAGGAATTTTGTGGCATGCACCAAGCCAAGAGTTGTCCCAGTTAGGCGAGCCAAAGTGTTCATATGAAGAAAAGTTGTAACTCGCGGGAAGGGTTGTCTCAGGTATCCTGAGACCATGTAAACAGGCCCTAAGTTGTATTTACAGTAGAACCTTGTTGCAATTGAACTGAAAGTCAGCTACTCTGATGGGTTTTTGTTCCAATATTTCTTTAGAAAAGATTGCAAAATCAACCACAACTAATTTGGGTGAAATGAATGAGTGTCAAAGGATTTTTAGCTTTAAAAAAACTAACTGGGAACACCGAACTTGTAAAATGAATTAAAACACTTTCACATTTTACATACTACAAGAAACAGCTGTTTACAAATACAACTGAATATGTAAAAGCCAACCGATCAAAGCAGTGGAAAAGTCTATTCTTTAAGAATTATTAATTTATCTATTTGAGTTGGGCTTAGGCTGATCAATTACCATCTACTTCTCCATGATCAATCCCTAACATCTTCAGGGACTGGACCCAAGAGAGCGGTGCAAATAGAGCCTAAATAGACCAGTTTCGTTTTCTCGGTATTGGACTGGAACTAGCATGCAACTGAGGCAAATATGCGGAGTCCTTTCACATGCAAAGTACATTTATATCTTTTTAATGATATTCCCCGCATGAGCCTCCATTGCAAGCTAGTCCCAGTCCAATACCCAGAATACGAAAATGGTCTACTGGCTCAGAATAAGTCAGTTAAATTATATACACTGCCTTGGCTTAAAGGAAAGTAAAACCTGAATAAATGTAACCTCTTTTCACTATTTTACAGCAAGCTCTGTTGTGCTACACGACTTAATGCCTTGCATGGTTTCAACCAGCGTGCTGTTGCCATGTCAAACTAAATAAATAAATTATAACTACATTATAGAAGTGGACAAACCAGTTTCTTGCATGCCTGGGGGGTGGGGGGGGGGGGGGAGTACTCCCTAAAAGTTAGGTGGGGATGTACAGCCCACTTCCCAAAAACCTTACCCCATTTGACCAAAATCTGCAATTTTTGCTGCCCTATTTATGACCCGGCCAAAAATTTGATACCCTATTTATGACCGTTGCGGCTGGCACAGTTGCCCTAAACATAAATTATAAAGGGCTTTTGTTGACATTCCTATTGATACTGATGAAAAAGTAGCTTCTTCCAAGAAACATATATACCCAACTCAGGACTAGAGTGCTAAAACCATACCCTATTTAAGACAAAAATGGCCAAAATCGGTACCATGACGACTGAAAAACCCTACCCGTTGGGGCTGCACATACCTAGATAGCCCGTATAAGGGGGCTATATGCACATAGAAAGCGTTCCTGGGTACGAGCGTAAAAAAAAATGGCAGCAATTCAGGAAAACCCTTCCGCCTGTTCTACCAGGGAATGTTTCAGAGGCTGAAGAAGATTCTTGCTCACTGGATCTGGATGAAGGAATACACATAAGCTCAAACTGTTCATCGTGGTTAGGTAGTCAAGCTAATTTAGTTAGGTAGTTAGATTAATTTAATTCAATATTGTTAAGTCCTGAAGGAAATATTGTGTCTTAATAAAGATTTTACCTTACCTTACCTTATCACCTGTTTAGTTTGGTGAAAATCCTGATGTCAAAGGAGATAGCTAATCGTTGGGTGAAGACAAGAAAGAGGTGGGAAATTTGAGATCAAAGAGAAGTGGAAAAAAGGTGAAGAAAGGACAGAAAGCAACATGGAAGGAAAAGTTATCTGAATGATATGGTTGATATCATAGTTAGCAAGGAGCATTTCAAGAAGAATCTTGTCTTTACCAATGTCAAGAATTGTAGAAACAGTGATTAGTAAAGGAAGGTGTTGGACGAACTAAACCTGCGTCATGATTCTACATTCCATTTCAACGTTGACCAGATAAGCTTACGTAATGAGTTCAAAAAGTTGATTTCAGAGTGCAGGAGGCTGACCGTGAACACATAAATACCGCTGGTTCGAAACCGTCTCTTTTGTAAAAGCCCAGTGAATTAAACTCGATATTTGAAACCAAGTCGTGCCAATGTCGTGCTACAGTCGAGCCAAATTGAATTTAGTTTGGCACGACTTTAGCCCGGCGTTTGTGAAACGGGCATAAGCTTGCACACTGTACGAGGTCATGGCACGAACAGCGCGAGCGTCACTAATCATGATTTGAAGAAAGCGGACAAAGCGTGTTTCGTTTCGGGTTTTTCTTTCTCTATAAGCTCATTTTTTTAGATGGTCTCTCATTCCACAGTTACCAATTAACTTTTTCACGCCAACAGAAAGAAAAAAGTAAACATTTTCAACCCAATATAAATTGCTCGAAATTATTTCTTTCCTTGCTGCACTTTGGTTTGTATATTTATTTCTCCAAGTGGTATTAAAAAGACTCCCCCAAAACTCGATTGCGTAATATCACCAAAACTGTTAATTAACTTAAAATTTTTCGTTACAAATACCATCGTACATTATTCGTCGAAGCGAGCTAAGAGATCGAACTGAATCGAACCTCCGAGAATTCTTCCATCTGCTCTCCATTATTCCCTTGCCACAAGCCGAATGATAGCAGCTAAGGACGGGTCTGTGCAGCTGTGTTAGCTCAGCTTAGACGTTCACAAAACATTTCCAAAACCTCTAAGCTTTTTTTGGCATATTACATGTCTCTGTGTCTAATACGTTTGTTAAAGTACTTACCGATTACTTCAGCGATCACAAAAAGAAGGCATACAACGCTAGCAACTACAAGCTTTCTCTTCGCTCTTGCGTTCGAGTACATGGGTTTAGTCTCGTGGCAGTGAATGTCTGTGAGATATTTGGCATCGGCCCCTTCGCTGTAGTTTTGGTATGCGATGAGGGGAGAATGTTCTGAACTGTCGTAAAGTAGAAGCCCGTCATCACAGGTACACGTTGCGAGAGAGTTCGATCTTTTAAAACAGTCCGGTTTGTGATGGCACACCAATCGATCATCTTCAGCAACATTGATACTAGTCATGTCTTGGATAGATTTTAACAGCGTTCCAGGGATATTTACACAAAACGGCCGCGCTTTGCTCGTGCCGATGCTGAATTTTGATATTCATTTAGCACAACGCGGAACGCATGCTTCACGAATTACTGACCTCGAAGACCGTGGTTTAATATTTCGTCAAGTGGGTAACGTGTCACGACACGGTAGTCACGCGGCAATCCAATCATTGATGAAGAAGCTTACATGGTAACTACAACAAGATCAATCGCCTGTTTAAAATATATTTGATTTTGGTAAAAATATAATCTGCTGTTGTTTCGCCTGAGCAGAAGTCAGTGGGTCTTCCCGGATCAGGTTGTCGAATTGTCTGTCACCAACAAAAGTTCATTTCAGAACTAACCTCACCCAGATGATATCACACTGTAGGAACAACTAATACTCTTGGTTAAATCTTAAACTTTAGCTTATTAAAATGATTAATTTTCAGCTCAGTAGCCCCCATTTTTTATCACTAAATTGAATGTGAACTTTTTATTCAAAATGTTAAGATTACTTTTAGCCTCCTTCTACAGAAAATATTTGGCTTTGCAAATAGTATTGTTTTGCATGCTGATCATGGTTCAATAATAAAAGAATATGCCTCGCTGAGTTCTTGTTATGCACTTACAGGTTTAAAACTAATATTTAAAGTTTAAGGTGTTATGATGTTGTTGCTATGGTAGAAATGACCATAACCCTGATAATATCAATATTATTGAGCAGTAGCATGATATCACTAGTTTAGCATTTTATAAGTAACTAACTGATGAGGAGAGGTAGTGTTGATCCATAGATGAGCAAGAACTGGAAACGCTTTACTGGCCAATTCATTACGTCTTCACAGTGTAATTAATTGTCTCTTTTCTGCTACAGTATTTTTTTTGGTAGAATAATTTTCCTAAGGCAAAAAATGAAAGAAAAGTGTGACAAAAAAATAAAAGAAAAACACATAGCAGTAATATATGAACTTGAGCCCATTTTATTGCTGACAGTCTAACATCAGCAACTGGAACAATATTGTGATCAGCTTCTTGACAAAAAATATATTGAAATCGGCCCTCCAGTGACTTAGAGAACTCTTAAAGTTGTCGTATAAAGTCATCTCTAGAAGGATTTTTAAGTGACTTAAGGACCTCTAGAATGATAAATATAGGTATTTCTGTGAAAAAATTTGCATAACAATCTCTGTATGCAGTATAGTTTAGAAGTATTCCGTTGGTCTTTAAATATAATTTCAACTTTTGTTTTTGTATCTGATACCATTCAGCTTTTCTCTGCCTCTTTACATTCCATGTGCTATTAATAATTTATTTATTTGTTATCAACAATTAGAAATAGAAAACATGTACCATGTTTCTATCAAGTGAGTTATAGCAACACAAGTGGAAGTTTGGGAGAACAAGGAGTGGTTTGGGAACAGGAGCTGACAGGCGAGTGTTTCCACAACTTTTTCCAGTTCTCTCAATCTCCCATGAGTGTTTCTATAACTCAAAAGAAACACAGATAACATGTTTTCTATTTCCTTTAGAAAATTCTGCAACAAAAAAAAAGAAAACAGCTTGTTTACTTTAATCTTGCTTACGCCACCATTACATCAACAGCTCATGCTAGTTCTGCGTTTCTATCAAGTTCTAGAAACACAATTTTTAACCAGTCACTGAGTCAGCATGCATATTTTATTTGGGCTATTTTCTAATTTAAAATAATTTGAAAAGTATTGTTAAGAAAACTTTAAAGCAACTCTCATTTCTGCAGGTTTAAATTTGAAAGCAACTGTCTTTTAAGTGATTACGCATATGGACATAATTGCAACGAAAAGAAATGATGAGTAAGAGAAAAGAGAAGAATGATGAATAAGAGAACTTTGATATTGTATTGATGAAATCTGATGAAGGTGAACAGAGGTCACCGAGAATTCAGTTAAAAGCAATAGATCGGATTACAAAAAAGTTTTCAAAATGTCTATCACCGATCGCAAAACTGAAAGCAGAATAAGAGAAACATAAAACAGACTTTTAATCGCATTTCTGGCTAAACTCATATTATTTCCATTCTACCAAAAACTCCTGCGTGACCCAAGATTTACATTCCCTGAAACTCGAACACTTTCCACGTCATCAAGTATCACTTTGACAAATAGTCCTCACGCCCTTGAAAACGCCAATCGGTCGCTAGGTCCTGAACTGTTTCAAGATGTCCGGTATGGGCCATTCAATACTGTCCTCGTATCTCTCCTTCCGAACCTTCTTTGTCTCTTCCTTGATTCTTTCCACGCAGTGTCCACACAAATGATTCTCGAGCTTGTGATTTCCACAGATTGCACATATCTCGATGTCTGTTCTGTTTTTGAGCTGCCTGTGTCGATTTCTTATCTTCTTTTTGTGCGGCGTAGTCTTCTTTTTGGGGACGGCCATCAACAGAAAGCCGTCGTGTTTTGTGTCCAAGTTTCCATCTGATTCGATAGAGGGAGGCATGTTCCCTAGCAAAGCGGCGTTTGGGAAGTTTTGACCACCACAAATGAGCCCAAGGTTGTATAAGATGTGTTCTTCCAAAGCAAGGTAGGTCCTGAACATAGTCCGCATTCGATTCCAAACCAAGTTGGACGCCATGTTTTCTAGAGTGATCGAGAGAGACTGGTGTGAAGTCTGAAAGGGCGAATATGAGCCCGCGCTGCAAGTACAATTGAATGTACCTCTTTCTCGGGGAGGTATCCTGAGGTTTCCGAGGTATCCTCAGTTATCCGTTCGTTTAGCCCCCAGTCAGTTGGCCCCCAACTAGAGGTCAAAACACTGTCTATTTCTCGTTCTTTGAGCGTGAATGGGGCTTAATCGACTTTTGGTTGGGGGCTAAACGGAAAGGGGCTAATCAGACCAGTTACCCTTTCCCGCACAGAAAGACATATGGAGCAAAGGAGTACTATTATTTGACCGTACAACTGCAGCGCGGCGCGAATCGGTCTGTTGTTGATTCGAATCACTGTACTGTATACATGAGATCGTGTTACGCTTCTGTGAAGTGAAGATCCTATTTTCTGTTAATTGATTTGAACAAGGTAAGCCCCTAATATAATAAGATGAAGTCGATTACAGGAGGTTCGGATATTATAATAATAATAATAATAATAATAATAATAATAATAATAATAATAATAATAATTCATTATTTTAGAAAAAGGAGGACCAGTTTTGAGATGGGCAAAAACCGGTTTTGAGATCACAAAAAAAGTGCGTTTTGGGATCGGAAAAAAAGGTTTTGAGATCATAGATGACCGGTTTTGAGAGCGGCAAAAACAGGTTTTGAAATCGGAAAAAATGGTTTAGTATCCAGGGAAATATTCATGGTTAAATTATCTTACTAGGTATTTAGGATGTTGATGGTGAATAAAAAAACAACAAAAACGAAAAAAAAAGTCAAAGGGAAACGCCTCAGCTTGCCTGTTACTGGCTACAACCCTTATGTCGGCAAAAAAAAAAAAAACGGTGTTGCATGCAATTGGGATCAGAAAAGACATCAGATAACTGAAGCAGCCGGACTATATCACAGACCTAAGACTTGGAGAAGTTCGTTATTTAATTGTTAATTTTCTATAACGTTTCAAATTATTGACTTCTTTTATTCAATGGTTCCGATTTTACTTTTATTTACGTAGCGTAAAAACGGGCAATAAACACTCGAACTTTACTATTTATTTTTTAGGACACACAACATTTTCGCGGGCAACTATCGGCCTAGAAGCCCTTGATAGATATACTATTGTATAATTAGATGGTCCCTTAAAAGTAAAAGACATTCACTGCTTAATTTCATGTACCAGGTGCTCCTGTATGTACTTTATTTTAAACAAAACACGCTATCAGTATTATATCATAACAGTGGCTTGGATCAGTTCTACCTGTTGTACAACTGGGTAAAAAGAAACAAACTGCTAGAGCCAATCATAACGCTGGCTACTTTTTTTGTTTGTGTGTGTTTTGTTTTTAATCAGTTCATTTACGGCGGTTCTGTAGCTACGGCAGGCATAGCTCATGAGTTGGAGCACCGTGCACGTGAAGTTATACTACTCTGCTGATCAAAGCAGCTTGATTGCGTGAACATTTCGATTCCCCCCTGTTCTTTTAACGAGTGGGTTTCTACTAGCGCCCGGCGGCCACCGAGGGAAGGGGAGTAGACGTACGTTTCCACAAAATGTTCCTGGGACATCTCGGACCCTAAAATCAATATTGCTTGGGGAGTTTTTAACATTATTTATTTATTTTTTTTTTTTTCAAAAAAGATTTAGGCTTTGTTTACATTTACGGAACCGCAACGGCCTCGGCAGGAAAACACACGTCATACGGTTTTGCGGTGTAGCTGGTGTCCAGAATCCCACACGGTTCCTAAGGAGGAATCCATCTCAGCTTGTGGTACTTCTGGGCTGGATATGCCTTCCGACGACTCCAATTTTAGGATCTCCAGAATTTCTGTGCGAAAATAACCCTGGCATAAGAGGAGCCACGACGGAAGGTGGCGAATCAACCTCAGGGCTGTTGTTGGGGCTCTGTTTGGCCTTGGTCGTCACATCCAACTGATTCGGTCTCTCTCCATTTGTTATTCTCCCGTCCGATCCAAGAATCTTTTGAACGGCTGCAAACAAGACCAAGACCACGAGACTGGAAATTCCATAAGCTCTAAATGTGATTTTGGTGCCAAACTTGTGAATTAGCACCCCTCCTATTATTGCCCCACAACCCCTCCCTAAGCCGTGATGCAATCCTTGTAAAATGCCTTGAGCGGAGGTTGCGTATCCGGGGGGAGCAATACGACCCACGTAGCTCGTACAAGCTGCCCATACTGCGGCATGAGTCATTCCTTGCAAAATTTCAAGAGGAAGCACTAACCACGGATTGTCAAGAAAAGAAATGTAAACAAAGCGAATTAAATTCCCCAAAAGACCAATGTAGAGGACGCGAATATGACCGACACACCCAATGAGGCGACCCACATTGAAATAGCAAGCGATTTCCGAAATGTGATCGATTAGCGAAGCTATCCCGAACAGAGTCGGCGGGCCACCGAGGTCTTCGAGATGCCAAAAGAGAAACGTGAAAATAAGACCAACTCCGAAACCTAAGAAGAATGTCACCAGCAAAAATGTCCCGTAACGAAATGACAAGAGAATACGATACAATCCGGATCCTTTGTCCACAAGTTCTTCGTCGAGTTCTAATTTTTCTTTGTTTGGGAAGGTAAAACGGGTGGCAACAGT
Organism: Orbicella faveolata; assembly: GCF_042242905.1. NCBI lineage: Eukaryota > Metazoa > Cnidaria > Anthozoa > Scleractinia > Merulinidae > Orbicella > Orbicella faveolata. Next base: position 32,671,496 of record NW_028301540.1, read on the forward strand.
CAAAGCGCACACCATGAAAACGAAGAAGAAATAGAAGCCGACGGTGTAATTCTGGCTGATAATTTCGCCGCAAACTTCAACTCCACTGATGCTATCAATAACAAAACCAAGAAGAAACATGGCGGTGCCCCATCCCAGGCTCCCCCACATACGCTGTCGCCCGTAAAGCTCTTTGTTCTCTCCAAGCATTCCAAGTGTAGCGGAGTCAGCTAGTGTTATAGCTGGAGCTGAGAAAAATTCTCCAACCACGGTTAGAAAGAGTAGGACTAAAAACACTTGATGTACTCCTTCGCTGTCAAAGACCAATGAACTTTTCGCTTTAAACTCGGGTTCTTTCTTGTCAGGAGTGTTGGGCGCGAGGAAATCTCTGATCTCTGAAGTTTCTCCAGTGACAATTTGCGAAACATTTTCGGTCAGAATGAAATATTTCCTACACGTGACTGGTGCCGGTTTTATAAAAGCCAGGGAGAAATTAAAAGATATCCAACACATCAAGGAAAATATCATCAGCATTTTCCGTTTGTTCAGTCTGTCGGCTAGCGATCCCAACAAAGGTGCGCTGAAGAACTCTACCATTGGACGACAACCGACTAGAATGCCGCTTAGACTCGGGTTCATTCCTAGTTGCTTGAAATACACTCCCAGTAGAGGAAAAAACGAACCAACAGCTCCCCAGTAACAAAAATAAAACACCTTCGACACCAGAAGTTTTCTGTTCACGCGGAGAAATTTGGAACAAAAGAAATTTCTCATATTTTCCTCGTTTTGATTTTCGTTCACCGCCGCCATGACGCGAAGCACACCAATTTCATTTTGAGCGAACAATCGTCAAATTGAAAGCGGACGTGGTCTTTTAAAACAAAAGAAAAGCTGTAAACTGTTTAATTTTTAAAGTTCCTTAGGAACTGTCGTTGCTAGTACCGACAAGTGAAATAATTTTCTGTTTTCTGTGGTTGTATTGTTCATCACAGAACAAAGAATAGTGGATAACTTGTTCCGTCCAAGTGCGTTACAAGCCTGATCTGAATGACGTAACTTCGGAAGAGGTGGGAAAAAAGTCGGAACTCGAAAGGTTAATCAATGATTAGTGAGAAAATTGTAGACCAGGCCGGCCTAAAATTCGCTTTCAAATGAATTTTTTTTATTTCTTTTACAGCTCAACTATTCTATTCTACAAATTTAAATACTTTTCACAAAAAAACAAGAATAGACCTTTTGAACCTAAAGGATACGCGACCTCCTTTCTTACTAAAACTATTTGATATCTTTGTCGAAAGCAAGATCATACCCTTTACACATCTGCTATTTTGCAAGTCATAGCCGATAATAAAATATTTAAAGACCTTATAACTTGGGTAATTCTAAAATCAAGTAATATATCAAACACGAAAGACCGTGTTTGACCACATTTCCAAACACCGAGAAGAGAGTTGAAAATACGACGCGTAGCGGAGTATTTTTGACGAACCTTGAGGTGGTTAAACACTGTCTTGACATATCTTAAAACTGCAAGTGAACGTTTAGGAGTTCAATTTAATTGTTTTATTTACTGTAGAGCAGTTGTGCTAGTACACATAAGTATATTTAGCTATCTTTATTAACTGTGAGTAATTTTGTTGCTCAATTTTATAATTTTGCAAATACTAATTAATAAAACGTTATTTATTTCAGTGTCTTGAGGCAGTAGAATTCTTAAATGATCCTATATAAAGGAATACAATAGAAAAAAGTTGGTCACGTGATCTGGAGGTGCAAGAGGTCTATTGTTCAAATACATTTATGGCTTTTGAAGCCTATGATGTCATCACATGCACTAGAACACCATATGCAAGCGTCACAAAAACCAGAATTATTATAGAAGTGGCACCAAACAGATGTCTGTAATAAAACAATCCGAACCAACTAACAATGAGAATTATTGCAAGGAGAGGTAAGAATAGCTTTGAAATATCTAAATCTTCCTCTTCATTTTGCCTGGCAGACTGTTCATTTGGACTCCTTCTGAGATCAGAAATTTGGGCGTGGACAACAGAATAGTTGTCGACTCCATAAAAAGATAAAGAGGCAGTGTCATTTTCTAGTAAACGTCCACTGTATATGAGCCGCACCCTTCTTCCACTGTTTAAATCGTTTGAGAAGCACAACCTGCAATTGCAAAATAACCATTTATTAGTTCATACATGTAGTTTATCATGTTTTGCTCTTTTGAAAAGGTGCTGTGAACTTGGTGGGAAATAAGAGTGCTTGTGTGCTCTCTCTCTTTTGACTCTCACCTCCAGTGGACCCCATTCAGGTTCCTGCCCACCCTCTACCTCCCTCCACAGTTTAAAATCAGAAACAAACCTACATAATCTCTCAGGTGCTGAGTTTACCTTTTCAATTCTCCCACAGTCGTTGTCCTATTTACAGACAAGGTCCTTTCATTCTCCAAGAATTTCACACGAATTGATATATAATCTTCAGGTATGCTACTTTGGTTGTCAGAATGAGGTGTGCTTTCAGCTGGGCATCTCCAGCGCACCCCATCTGACGTTCTGTCCATCTGTGGCATGGTTGTGTCATTAGCTGACTGTGAAGTACTTGTATCTTCTTCAGCAACATCATTGTGAGATGGTAATGTTGACGTCTGATTCAAGTCCTCAGTGAGCGGGCCAGTATCTGCTGACTCTGTGCCTATTGTCACCAAACATGAGAAATTATTTATTTTGTAAACTAATCAATGGAAAATACTTTTCATCAATGAAAAAAAATTCTCTAAAATCAAACTGAAAAATGTGTCAGGCATGTAAATAAGCATGTGGCTGTCTCACCCAGACGTCAAGAGTAATCCCCTTGAGGGGTGGCAAATGGCCCCTCAAAAACTATGGGTCTAGCAAAAATTTCCTCTGAATTTCACGGGTTTTGCACTCTCTTTTTTTAGCAGATGTGTGTGTTTCTCGCATCCTAAGAAAGTCACTTGAAGTATCGATTTGTTTTAACTTCATTTTTATAAATGACATCTGAACGTCTTAGAAAATGAATATCTTTAGCACTTTTTTAAGGTTACTCCAAACCCTTGCCGGGCCACTTTTGCCAAATTTTCTTTTTGTCAACCAAATTAAAGTTCATTATTTAAGGTAACACTTTCCAAAAAAATGAAAATAAAATATTAAAATGCACACAAGTTATTGAGAAAAAGAGATTTTTTAATAAAAGTTAAATAAACCGTCAAAGTGTCATAATCCCCAATAAGCATGGACTCCTCAGTGACCTTTTTGTGGCAAACAGCTTAATCCAGAGATCCTACATCAAATACTTTCAATATTAGATTTTATGTCTGTCAAGAGTGACTCCTTGTAATCACGCTTTGGCAATTGCTCCCCAGTTTCTTTTTGTTTTGTTGCACATTGCTTTCCTTCTGTTTTACAAATTATTGTTGACTACTGGCCTTAAACATGTGCGCCTAAAATGTGACTGTAACACTATCCCATCTGAGAAGGCGTACATGTAACATGTTTATAAATCT
>NW_028301540.1:32680000-32730000 GCF_042242905.1 Orbicella faveolata
AACATGAAGTGAAACTCTTGGTGCAAGAAATAAAGAGACTTGGATCACCTAATGCTGACGGACAAATCACCGTCAAGTTTGGAGTGATTTTTAGTGATGATCGCTGTGCAAACATATTTGAAGGTGAAGTCATTAACCGTCGTAAAGATTTTAAAATGTCTAGGTCCAAGTGCCAGATATACAAATTTGGGCAAAGTTTGACAGATGGCCAAATTGGCTTATTTAGCTGATAGGGGCTTTTAGAATGGACTTTGAGTACGAGATTGAGTCAGAAAAATAATACAATTTTTGAATTTCAAACCAGTGACATTTCCAGAACACTTGCTCTTCATGTTGCTTTTAGATAGTGAGGGTAGCTCATGAGATGAGATTGTTATGACTCAATAATGTGAAGCCTGTAAACTAGAATGGAAAAGTCCTATGTTCCTGTACTCAATCTTGTGCACAAATCTTAAGTCCTCTATTGTTGTTTTCTCCCTTTTCTTTTTTACCACTTGCTTCAAGCAACCTTTATAGTATCCCAAACAGTTGAAAATCATATTTAATCTTAATTAGTATTTTGAGGAAGTTTAAAAAGGAGAGTAGTTTACTACAGTGAAAAAGTTCTTATTTGTTTCCTGCCAGACAAATATTCAAGTACTGTTTTGAATGTGGAATTTTAAGTGTAGAAGTTTGAAATGAAAAACATGTGAATTTATGAACTCGTATTGTTTTTAATGGTAATGCATGCACAAGTAAATAATAATTATTGTTGTCTATTATTATGCTTCACAGCCCTTGTGGGAACTCTTAAAGCTGCTAAGAGAAAGAAGATTGTAAACTACAAAGGTGAATTACTACTTCAAGGTGTGCATGACGATGTGGACATTGTGTTGCTTAAAGATGACGAATAGATCACTTTATTTAAATACAGTTTCACCAAAATTGTACAAAATGACTGCAGCTGTGGCTGATCTCTAAATCTCTACTTTCTGAGATTTCAATTAACTTTTTTATATTCATGAATTTAAATAAAGATTATCCTTTATAAAATTATAGTGTTATTAGATCTTTGAAATTTGTCAATGACCGAGCAAAGTATTTTCTACAAGCATTTTTGTTTACTAATGAAATGTAATAAATTTTACTCTCATGAAATATGTATGTTTAGTGCTTAATTTTAGTGATGCATTTTCAGGTATTTTTCATTGTTGGGACATGGGACATCCAAAACAAAGAAAACCCAAGCTTGATTGGTTGGATTTCCATTGAATTCTTTTTGCATTCACCCTACCAGATTATTTACCAGTTGACAGGGCTTTCATTTACAGCCAGGCATCGGGCAAATTGACCGGCTGTGAGCATGATTTTGACCGCCTGGTATGACCATCTAGGTTGTTGGAAAAGGGCTATTTGCTAGCTGACACTGTCATTTTGAATTTCTTTGGTTTTATTATCTCCACAATTTAGTGATAATTCAATCTGAAATACAACACTCTAGATTCATTTCCTATTAGATTTCATTTATTGTGAACTGGACATCTAATAATATTGTAACCAAAAATAATAATCTCTTTAAGGGAATAACAGATCAGAGTTACCCTTAAGTTTCTTTTTTTTTTTTTTTTTACAAAAATTGAGTTGTTTTTGTTGACATCACTTCCACACTTCAAGTGCAATCTTCCTTCTGGTTTTAAATTGCACTGTCATGAGCAAAATGTACTGTGACATTTTAACATGTGGTGTGAAGTCACTTTAGCTATTATTGCTGTTTACCTCATATTCCATGAATGAATAGAACACTTAACAAAGCTACTGTGCAAGTGTTTTCATCTGATGTAGTTGTAAAAATTCCACAGTTTCCCTTTGAAACAGTTATAATTTAGTTACATGTATTAATGTTGGTATTGAGAGTTTCACATCCATCCATTACTTGGCTTGTCCAAAATATGTACACAGTATGAAATAATATTTTCAGCGGACATTACATCTTCATAATATTATTTATACGGTTATACCATCTAGTTCTTATTTCCATTCAAAATTTGATAATGAGAAATACTATGACCCATTCACCTGTTCTCTGATATCTGTAATGTTTACTACTGGTTCATGGACATATAGATGAAGACACTTTTGAAAGTTCCAAATTTTGTGGCATGGTTTAGTGTTCTGATTCATTCATGACAAGGTATTTACGATGATCATGTCACCCTTAAATCAACAGCCCAGCCTGGGGGTTTGCTGTCATAGCTGAAGTGTTCCTCAGCACTGCAGCTTGCTTCTGACGTTCCTCTTGAATCTGTCTCTTTCTTTGCCTCTTGACTTAATTCAACATCAATGTCATCACTGTAAGGGTTTTCAAGGAGTTTAAGGACTCTTTTGACCTGAAAGAAGGATGGCAATTTATTATAAGCCATTTGTTTATTTATAAGAAATCTGTTATCCAACAAGCTAAGCTATCCAAGAAACCCATCATAAGAAGGATGGCAATTCATTAAAAGCCATTTGTTTATTTATAAGAAATCTCCTGTTATCCAACAAGCTAAGCTATCCAAGAAACCCATCATTTGAAGAGCCTTCTGTAAATCTCTATGGTAAGGGGACTTGACGAAGATCTAACAAAAAATATCCTTGCAAAGGTCAGGAAAGGATACTCCAAGATCCTCAGCAATTTCAGGAAGATTGTGCCAGGATCGTAGAGTACCTCAGGTTATTTCCGGATCTTTAGAGATTCCTACTACAATCTTGAGGATCTTTGCTGGACTACCTTTTCCTTCAGTTTTGGTAATAATATCCATACTATACCTCTGAGAAATCTCCCTTCTCTGCTGCAGAAATGGCATTCTGTGCAATATAGTTTCTGAGAATAAACCTAAGAGAAATAAAACAAAAAACGAGACGAAGTCAAGATGACGAAGGGAGTGAAAATAAAATGCAAGTTCAATTGTTTAGTAATTCAAATTTATCACATTTCTGTTTTGTGTTTAAGAATTCTTTTCCATACTTTCACCAGATTGTCCAGTTTAATAGCAATAATTACTATTAAGTATATATTAATAATTAAAACTACCAGACGGAGACTAAGGAATGAAGCTAAATGAACTTTGCCAGATGATATTTGGACCTTAAGCTCAATTTTAATTTTTACTTGGAAACACTTTTTTCCAGCATCTTAGTTCACAGTTTAATTTTGATTTCTTTTTTCCAAAAAAGAAAAAAATGAAAACAAGTGACAGGTTGTTAGTCTTCTAGGGTTACCTTGGATTGTTGGACTTCATCACTTCAATCTGCTCCTTCTTTGCCTAGAGTATGAAACAAGAAAAAAAATGATAGCTAATCAACAATTTCATATTGGACCTGCAAGGGTTTTGATTAAAATGCAAATTAAACACTTCCTTAAGTTATAAACAAGATACAGTTGAACCTCCCTGACAGGTATCCCTCCGAAGCAAAGTGACAAAGTCATGGTCCCATGCCAACTACATAGAAGTTTAACTCCCATAAGGAACACCTTTCCTCAGCTGACACCTTAAATCCTGATCCCAAGAAGATAGCAAAGGGTATATGTGACTATGATGTCACATGTCATTCTCACCAGCCCCCACTCCTGCCCCCGCCTCCCCCCCCCCCCAACAAAAAAAAAATTACTCAGCGTGATTAATCAATTTACATGTAAAATTAAATTTATATTATTTTGACTTCATTAGCACATTGGGCAAGCAAAGGGCAGAATAGGCCCTTTGCACGATCCGGTCACATGGTACGGAATTAATTATGCTGGGACGCAAGTGACACAGTAGGCCTTTCAAAACAAAGGAAAGTCAGACTGGACTGGTACGAGTTCCTTTGCTTTGGAAATCACACTGTGTAACTTGCGTCCCAGCATAATTGATTCCGTACCATGTGACCAGATCATGCAAAGGGCCTATTGAGTATTCCAAATGTGAAATTGACTAGTCCTGGGCTACCAGACATGACTTTCTTTGCACACAGCAGGGGTGTCTGCTTATTGGAGGTTTGACTTTACAAAGCTTAAAAATGTTAACTAAATCATACTTTCTCCTTATCTTGCTCATCTTCAATGTCCACATTTAGACGTAATCTGAAATAAACAGTTTATCAAATACAACACTGAGTTCCATAATTTATTGTTGTGCTCAGTTAATCAATGCTTTTAATTTTATACAAGTGTGGTTAAAAAAACACAAATGGATATTATTTTATTACACCTGTATTGGTCAATCCAGTCTTTCCATAGTTGTCTATCTTTAGCTTTCTTCTCTTCTGGTTTCATCTCCTGTAACACAGAAACAGACACAAGCACAAGCATGCTCAGGTCATGCAGTTTAAAATAGTTATGGATCAATATGAAACAATACTTAGTAGTTTGTCCTTTTTACAAAGCACATTTGTAGCAATAATACTTTATGTACAATAAACCTGACACAATTTTCACAGCACTAATTATAACATGTCCATCCAGCTGACTGATGATCAATCTACCTCTGAACCATTAAAGAAAGCTAGACTGAGGTGAATCAAAGTTCAAACTGGGAAGGACAATCTCACATTCATTTGCTGAACCTTCTCCCTCCTCTCCAGTTCCTTCTGAATCAGAGCTGCTCTACTCCCCAGCTGTTCTAGGATACTGGGACTAGTCCGAAGTAACATCATCAGCATCTGAAACTCTCTAAGGAAGAAAAACATTATAACATGTCAGCTGGACAACAACTATCTACAGTGTATGTGTGAAACAGCTCCATTACAATCAGAGGCCCAGCCATGTCCTTAATCTGATTTTGAAAACTTCACTACAATAGACTCACTGATTGTAACAACCAGATAATTCTGTCACCAGGGTGATCTTTGTAGAGAGGTTCCATTTAGCCTAGTAATCTTTCATGTAGACCTTAACTTGGCTGTTGCATGCTATATAAAGGTGTTTCCAGTAAAACAACATTTAGAACAAGGGATATCTTATGTGACTCATACCATTGTCATGATCCACCTGGGTCAGTAACATCTGAGGCAACTCAAGAGTTAATCTTTGACAAGGCTCATTAACATCCAGCAGAAAACTTAAACGCGGTGGCCAGAATGAGTGCCTATATGATATGTATGTGGTACAGTTTTGCCCCTCAGGTGCCTAGTGCAGTGTATGTGACAGACTGAGTACTTCAAAACTTTCAGAAATTTAGTCAAACCCCTGGCACACTGGAAACAATTTTTATCAGCACCTGATATTCATAGGAGGTTTTCTAGACTGCTAATTTCCCATTGCTGTGACATCATATGGATATCAAATTATGTCAACCTCAGCGAAATAAATCACATTGAAGAGACACTTTTACGACCTTTCAAAACTTATGCCTGGCATAATTATGCAACTATGTAACTAAACCTTGCTCCAAGGAAGGGTTTTGAAGCTTTTTTCATGTCATCCACTGTTTGGCACTGAGACACCAGGTACTCCAAAATATTTTCATCACTGCGGCAAAGAGAATATCAGCACTTGAGTCTACAATGACACACACATATTAGCCACCAAAGAGACAACCATGTCACTGACAGGAAAGTGCTTGTCTCTAGTTGATAAGTACACAAAAATTCTCCTCACTACTGTAGTAAGTAATGTATAGAGACTGTGAGAATAGTTTATATATAGAATTTGTACCTATCATCCCCAGAGGAGCCACTTTGCAGGGAGATCCTGGAGAGGCATCTAAAACAATTTGTAAAATCAGCACCTACAGGTTGAAAAGAGATTCGAATGACTTTCATGAAAAGTAAGATCGTTGACAGTTTGATTAAAAATTAACTTGAGTTATAAAGTATACACCACTCTAAACATTAAATACTCCAACCTGTCTTGTGCATGGTTTCCAAGAGGCTCTTTACAAGATCTCTACAAGGAAAAAAGTTCATTTAAAGAAACTATTAATAAATAAAAATGGTATGATTTTGTAACTGACCATAGGACTTGAATAAAGTAGTGATCGGAATACATTACATTAAACACCACCAAAAAATTTACGAGGAGTGAAATAAATTAATATGACTGTTACAAAAGTGCTCAATGAAGCTCGTTAAAAATGAAATTTTACACATACTCATCTTCAGGTAATTGCTTCTTCAACAAACCGAGCTGAAACAAAAATATGATTTACATGAGAAATTTACCTAATGTATAAAAAAATAAATACTTTGTGTTACCTACTAACCACCAAGTGAGTGAGCTACATTGGACAAATTTAATTAACAAAGTACAAAATTAACAACTTGTTAGTTACTCTAGGAGTTTGTGTAAAAGATAACCTTGGCTAATTCTTACATTCAAGACTCAATGTCAAGATCAACTTCAAATAAATATTCTCGTACATTGTCAGCTAAACTTCAAACTTCTCATAACTTATAATAGTAAAAACTGGAACATTGGATAATGTAATTCAAGAGTTTTTTTTGGTTTAGTTATCATGGTCTCTGAGCAGTAATACCATGTTCTACAAACATGGTACATGTAAATATATGCAGTATTTGGCATTTTTATTTTAACTAGTTTTGATTAGTTTTCTATGTTAGTGGGGGTGTAAAACAATTTATTATTCCACTTACGTTTGTTGAATACGCACCTCAATGACTATCTACATGTATCATCTTGTATCCTTGGAACACATGCTCATATTAATATAATAATTGTTAATTAGTTTATTATGGAATTTGTTATAAAAAGGTAGCTTCATCTGTACTACCTTGAGTCTCATTTTGTCCATGTAGGCCTGCTGATACTCCATCTCATAACTGAAGTAAGATTTTGCTGTTAGTATTATTACCTGGGAGACAGATGGCATGTCAAAATAATATCTCATTACCGATTAACCACATGAAACAGGAGTACCGGGAGAATGTTCACCCTAGGTTTTTCAATAGGAAAGACCAAGGGCTGATGTATATTCTCCCATGCATAGTGCAGTCCTGTCCAAGCCTTTTAAATTAATGAAAGATTTATTCATACATGTACATAAATTTCTGAATGGATAAGAACTCCAGTAGAAACTTAGCCTAGTCTTGTACATTTGGCACTAGCTTTCTGATTGGCCACTTTAACTATTGTAGTTATTTACTGTCTCTGCTGTCTTGGTCAAATAATACACCTTTCTGATTGGCAGACTGTGGTAGTTTCCCTTTCCCTCTCCTGTCTCAGTCATGTAATATAAGCAATATTTGAAGAATTTTCAATAAGCAGTAACAAGTAAGGCTCAGTGATGTCAAACCTATGAGCTAGTACAAGACTGTTCTTTAGTTCAAACTACTATTTAAGCATAACAAATAAGTTTTAGATGTAAGTCAAGGTGAATCAATCAGCATCCAAAATTCATCTTTTTCCTATATAATTGTCATATTTTGTGCCAGATTTACAAGCTCTCTTGTTGTTTCGATCCAACTTGAGTACAACAAGCCATTTATTCTGAATATGTTGTACACTTACATTTCTTCAACAGCAGCTTTTGATCTTTCTAAAGGAAGCACATCTCTGATTGCCTCAGCTAACTTGATCAGATTCCACTTGCAGATCTCAGGCTGGGCCTGATAGCAATACCTTGCTTGATCATCTGTTGTCACAAACATCCAATTATTCACCTTAAGGTTACTTCAAACCTTTGCAGGGCTACATTGGTCGATTTTTTTTTGGTCAAGAAAATTAAAGTCCGCCAGGCTCAAGTTTGCATACTGTGAACTCTAGGGGTTCTGTTATTTCATTGGCTCGCGGCTTTTCAAGTTGACACGTTCCTCTGTGATATGTTTATAAATCTTTAGAAGGCAAAACTTGCACTCGTTTTTTGAGAGAATCCCTTCTCTTTAAATGAATTAATAGGGTATGCAGATTTGACGGTTTTCCATGAAATTTGGTCAGAACATTCACTGATAGATATGGAACAAAAGCGTGTCGGTGAATTCCTTTATTTTAAATACTTTCCTCCTGACCACCTTTAACGCAACAGGATACGCAAATTTTTCGATAGTCGAAGTTGACAGATCCATAAAAAGATAACCAATAGCAATAAAAGAAAATGCTGACACCTTTTTGGAGATTGAGACTTTGTGATAAACATTGCACAGTTATTTTGCATGAACAATCGCATTTAATACCCGATTAATTAGCTGGAACGTCAGTCGGTCATTTGGGAGTTGACGGCCTTTGCCGCCTTTGGAAAGCAAAATCCAAAACAAAACATAATTTTATTGAATTCTACATTTTATAACCTTTCTGTTGATGTATAGTTTGTGGGGGTTTCCTTGAAAACAGCGCGCATACGAATTTTTTTCTGGAGGACACCCTCGAAGGTTTGAAGTAACCTTAATTAAATTCACAAATTTTTAGCATTGAAAAACAGACTCGTTTCACTTGCCATGGGATGTGTGTTAGTTGACCCAATGACTGGTACTTAAAATTAGAAACAAAGGTAACTGATTAATTTAGTAATAATTAATTAATTATTTAAATGAACAATAGGGAGCTTAAGCAATCCGTGACGACAACACCAACAAGAATGTCACCATACAGAAGATTTAGTGAGCAGTATAGTGGCTGTTCAACTGCATTATTAGGCTTGTATATTTCTTAGCTGCACTCTGCAAAACAACAATGTGAAATGACCAAGTTCAGGGTATTTTGCAGAACGCGAGACTCAATGGCTAGTTTTCATATAAATATTCTTTTGGAGTTGATTGCAGGGATTACATATTTAGTCTGAGCAAGTTTTAGGATCAATCGGAGGGTTGAACAGCTCTATATAATTGCAAAATTTAAGGGTAACATAAAAGTCCCTTTTTTACTACATGTAGGTGTCATCTTTGGTGCTGCCGTCGTCATTGCTTAAGGTCCCTAATAATAATTATTGAAATAAAAGTACCTGAAGCATTACACACATGGCCAGGATCATAATGATCCAAGAATCCAAATGGACCATAATCAATGGTCAAACCAAGGATACTCATATTGTCTGTGTTCAACACCCTGCAGTGCAGAAAACAACATCAAGAATTTGTCAAGTAATACAAGTGGTCTTTGAGTCTACTGACACAATTTTACAAAAATGTGTTATTCCCCAATGCAGTGGAAAGGTTAGAATTTAAATAAATGAAGATCCAGCTCCAATCTTAAAGACTAAGGGTCATGTCTCCTGATTGTATTTCAATAAGACCTGCATGACCATTGCCATCCTCATTTTCAAATATGCAGCCATTGTACAGTCAGTGTAAATTTAAAGGAACCAAGTGATGAGAAAAAAGAAGGCAAGATTGTTTTTACATACAAAAAAGTTGAGACTATGAATAAATATTGAACAATATAATTAGGATGCAGCAATGATCTTCAAACTGAAAGGGTTAAATTTGATAAACTGAATAATTATACACTCACAACAGTTAATTAAAGACACTGTTGAGTGAGTCTAGTGAGTACCACTGGTAGTTATTGTTATTCCCAGTACAAACCAGCTTATCAATATTTAAGAATTAATGGCTTTATATCATAACTGTACATTTTCATCTTACCCATGACAAAAACCCACACATTGCCACTTTGCTACAAGTCTTGCTGTGAACCTGATAACTTCTTTAAAGAAACCCAGATATGTCTCTTCGCTGTTGTCTGTCACAACCTGTAGAATAATCCAGGCCCAAGAGTCAGGCTGAAAGTTTTATAGAATGAAGGCACATTGCCAGGCTAAGAAGTCTAAGGGGGCAAATCCAACCCACCAGAGGGTTAAAGAGACACAGTCTGATCATGGGGTCAGATAAAAGCCAGCTGTTGAATCAAGTTGCTGTTCATAATACATTAAAATGATAATGAATATGCCTACTCTTCCTTTCTACTTCTCGGCTCTCGTCTATCTTATCACATGTAAACTTAACACTGACAGTAAAAGCTACTAACAGCATGTCTCCAACTGCTGTAGACATTCACTTCCAAAATATTACATGTACCAGATGAATGCATCAATCAGAAATTATTACGATAAATTACCTGCGGAAAAAATGTTTTCACAGTATAATCCAGAAGTTGGACAAGGATATCTGTACGATCCACACTTGGACCTTTACGCCCAGTCATAGAGTCTGTTGGTTTAAAAATCTCAAAAGAACCAAACCTTGAGGTAAAACATAAAAAGTTACATGAATGTATAGTTGAGAGCCAGAAATATCAAAAGCATGAATCAGAGAAAAGCTACTGAAAGGTGTAATACAACACACGGTTTACCTGAGAAATGTTGGAGCAATCCTCAAAATAATAGTACATTTTTCCCTTATAGGGTTTCCATTGTAAAATATGTCTCTGATTATTCTTGTATCTGATGTTACACAGCTACCAGCTGTAGAATCAAAGGAAATAAATTTGGATAACACCATAAATTCAGTATATATGACTTTTTTGAAGTTTCTTTTATATACATGTAACATTGTAAAGGTTAACTGTTTGTTAATCATGGCACCTAGCTGAACATTCAAATTCTTAGAACTAAGTTTAACTCATCTAATTTAAATTCTAATATGAACATTGACTGTGTGATTCCAGAAAATATCCATAGCTGCTCCAAGGAGGGATATTGGAAATTCCAAAAGGGAGGGGGTCTTGACAAGAAAAAAATCTTAAAGGCATGCATGAACCAGAACTGGAATTCCTTAAGGGATTGCAGAGGGAGGGGTTCAAACCAATAACCCTCCATGGGGCTGAGGGTAAAGATATTTTCTGGTTGAACACATTTCAACGCAATACAATAATAAAGTATCGTATCGTATCGTATCGTCTTTTTCAAGATTCAATTTAAGACAAAAGAAAGTAGAAAGACATTGTAAATTAATCACTAAGAGGATAAAAGAATTCTAGCAGCATTACCTCTTGTTGTTGGAATTCCCAGAAAGTGCATTGCCTAAAAAGACAAATAATATTTATTCATTTATTTACTTATAAATTTATTGATATTTACCAAAAAATGTTATTGCTTTTACCAGGAACATCAAATGTCTCTGTTATTTTCATACAGTTAAATATCCTGAACCCCACTATTATGCACTCTCAAGGGAAACAAAAGAAAATTCTAAATAGTGGGAGTTTGAAAGAGCCAATAAAAAATGACTGAAGGGCAAATCCAATGGAAATGGCTTTGCGTTTGAAGTAACAGGGAATTCAAAATAACTGAGTTTGAATTGGCAGAGTCCAACCATAGAAAGTTGACACGACAAACATACTAATGAGAAAACTTTGGGAGAGCTTCTGTTTCTAAGAGAACAGGTAAAAAGTCCAAGGGGAAGGGGCTCCCAATGATTTTGAAATGATAGAAATGCCTGTTAGAAATTTTGAAAAGATACTCGGGGTTGTGCTCTAGAAGCACCCGCGTACCACAGGTGACTAACTTTGACTTTGGGTACCTGGAAAAACTCACTTTTTTCATATAAGCTAAAGTGCTGGGCAGATTTCATGTTTAGGAACCTTTGGGTTCCTCGAAAATTTTTTTTAGACCACACTCTTGATACTAGTGCCGCTTTGTGGGTGTACATTAATTCATATCAATTCATTATCCATCACCTCACTGCAAAGAAACTCTCTTATGCTTGATCGTAACACTTTTCTCCCATCTGCTTGTCTGGAATAAGGAGTGAGGCCGGCACCTTTAAATTGTATCTCCCATCTTTCTCCTTTTCTGTTCACCACCTCGCCAAGATACCTGAAACAAACATATATTACATAATCTGTGCAAAATACAGTGCATACAGTCAAATCTCCATAACAGCCACCTCTCCACAACAGCTACTCCTCTGCAACGGCCAATTTTTTATGTCCAGGCATGCAATTCATACATTCACTTGAATGTATTTTAATCCTGCTACAGTGACAATGACCACCAAAGTACACCCCAACTGGCAAAATAACCTCTCGACAACAGCCAATTAATGGGCAACTGAGGAACGCTGTATACAAAACAACACTTTTTTTTTTTTTGGAAAAGGTCACGAAACTGGATCAGTTCCACGTATTGCTGGTTGCTGGTTCTGTTTTATTTATTTATCTTGCTCGTGTCACTTACTTATATCTTACAGTACGCATTTTTAAAAAATAAAAATGCTGCAACCCGAAAAAGAACAGGAGTCATATTACACCCCTACCTCCCCATAACCATAACCTCGCTACAACGGCCACTTTTCTCTGGCCAGAAGGTGGCTATTTTGGAGAGGTTTGACTGTAGTACTGTACAATATATTCCAGAGCAGTATTCCTATCCACTAAAACATACAGTAGAAACTTTCCATACAAACTCGTATCTTTTTGCCACAGTAAACTAACATACACAGCTTGAACTTGGGTGTCCTGTGGCCTTATTACATAATAATAATAATTTTTATTTTTAATATGAAAAAGGAGTGTTTATTGTGACAAAAACTAGAGCTAAGCTTTACAAAATGCTATAATATTTACATAATTTGATGTCTGTTAAACCTGTAAAACATGTTTCCGTATCTAATAATAATAATAATAATAATAATAATAATAATAATGTGCAATATAAACAACAATAACCTTTGCACCTTCCAATTCAATTGCAAACATTATTGCCATCAAACGTCAACTTACATTGCAGCACCATCTCCCAGCTGACCAGAAAAATACCCGAACTGGTGACCGCAGTAGCAATGAGCTGCGGGTTCCGTCCCCGGCAAAAGTTTATTTCCACTAAAGTATTCTGCAAAATCATCACGTTGCAACTCTTGTTCAGGGAGGTCCAAAAGAGACATTGCAGTCGTGGAATAAGCCACTGTTGTGGCATTTTCCACTGGAGTTGGTTCAACACGAGAGAAACACGCTCCAGGGACCTGCCGGACGTAATTTTTGACCTCTTTATCGATTGGTAGGGACCTCAATGCGAAGTTGTCCATGTTCAGGGTTTCCAAAGTGGCCATCTTGTATTCAAATTTCAGTGGTTCTTCGAGGCTTGTACAGAAGAAATGTTTGAAATATGCGACTGGAGAAGAACATGAGGTTTTTCTTCTATACACAAGATTACAACTGAAAGCCGCGGAGTACAATATTTTTCGTGACAAACCAAAGTAATACATGAAACAAAATTATGTACAATTTACATTTCAGATGGTTTCTGGGATATCAAAGGTCGGGAGTGAAAAATCGGGCCAGAGTCGTTGATAGTCGGAATAAAGTCGGGATTGAATTTTTTCCGATTATTTCCGATTTCTTCCGGCTCTAGTCGGTCCAGATCTCTGAACGAATCACTCATGGATCGTGGAAGATTGGTACCCATACTACGAGCGTGACCTTCCAAGAAGTCCGCATGCTGCAAAATAGGCTTGCTCTTGTCGACTCGTTTTCTCGAGAATAAACCGTGGAAATATGGGAGAAGTAAGGTAAGAAATTGGCTTCGTTAACCCTTTTTGGTTTCATATTTCAAGCGCCTCTTATGTTTTTATTTTAATGCACCAGAAAAATTTCACCGTCTACGAAATGGGCGCAGCGAAAAGACAAAGTCTTTCTGACGATAGAACTGGAGGATTGTCAAACGCCTGAGATTAAACTCGACACGCAAACCCTTCATTTCAGGTAAGCCTGTAGCCGTTCTTAGTTACGTAAGTATCTATGCGAAATCTCTGTTGTCCGAGTTGCAGTAGATCTTGATGCTACTAATAAGTTTACGTGCGAAAACTGGCGAAAGTTGACAATTTTCACACACAAAACCATGCCAGAGACAATTTGACCAATAGTCCGTGCGCCTTCTAATTGGCTTGAAATCCTTGTACAATTGTACAAGTCATCAGTTTGAGATTATATTGTTTGTTTATTTTCAGTGCCAAGGGAGGAAAGGAACAAAAAATTTATACATTGGATTTAGAATTCTTCAAAGAAGTTATTCCGGAGGTAAGCTTCCATTAGTCGGTATTTGATTTTTTATTTAATGTTTTCTCCTGATTTTCTCGTTGGTAAAACTTTTGACATGTAAATAGAATTAGTAAAAACACATTGGAAGGTATCTTAAATAGTTCAGATGTCAAACATTTCATGCACACAAGCTGAATTTTGTACTGGTTGATGTGGTTCGTGAGAAGTATGACATTTGATTGACATGTCAATCAGTTTCTTATGTGTATCTGGACAAGTAAATTTTCCTCTGGCAGGAGCTTCCTTATGTAAGCTGCCAGTAGGCAGGATTTTACAATGGAGCACCTATTGTATGGTCTTTGAATGATTATCTGCTAAAGAAAATGATCCAACAAATAAAGAGGAAGTAACTTATTTTGCTTAGCCAGTGGAGGCAATCAAGTGCAGCTTTCATTTGCTTTAACAAACATGAAAAGCAAAGCATACAGATTGTAACCCGTCCCATTCTTTGACATGTGTCACTTTTTCAGTATTCTGATGAGTCAGTTAACCAAGTTTTTGCTATATTAGGAATATTTAAATTATATTTAAATCCCTCATTCTTGGTGGATGAAACAAATTGTAACACTCAGGAGAAAAGTTTTATCAAGGTCGCATAAAAATTGCTCTAACTGGCACAGTGCATGCTCACTGATTCAGATATAATTTGTACACTGCTTGTAATCAGTCTTTTCTTTAGAAGAATCCAATGAGGTTTATCCCTGTGAACATTAAGGCAGTATGGATGAGAAGAGATTGGTGCTAGATATGATAGTGCCACACCCTTAAGCCCTTGCCAAATGGACTCGTAAGTAGCCACAAGTTAATCTTGCATAGAAACTTGCGTAGGGTGGCCAAACGGATTCACAAATTTCCTTGCAAGTACACGCAAGTCGCAAAAGAAACCATTTCAAGGCAGACATATCCTGTATTTCATTGGCTGAGAATAGGTTAATGGATGTCACTAAACTTGAGTTGACTTGGGTTGGGTGGCCAAACGGTGAAAAGCTTGCATTGACTTGTGTACAAATTTGATCTTGACCCAAGGGATCACAAGTCATTGTTAGTCAACGCAAGTGAACGCAATTTCTGGCCAAACGGAGTCGCAAATAGACCCAAATTTTTAACTTGCAGCTACTTATGAGTCCATTTAGCAAGGGTTTATGTTATCATGTCTCATCTTTCCCCATACTTCCTGCCACTCCCTGCCTGATTTCAAGGGAGAAACAGACTGCAAGTTGTCTAGAACTATGACTGATGATTTATTGACCATGACAAAAGTATGCATGCCTATTTCAAAATGAACTTCCTTTTAATTTGTTGGTAAAGATTCATTACATTAAGCTAAAAGTAACCAATTAGACATTCCACTTTATTTTCGTGGTCTGCTGTCTTGTTTTCACTTGTTTCACTTTCACTTTTGGAAAAGTACGCAAGCTAAAATAAGTTTTCAGTTTCAGGAAATATTCATATCCTTCCCCTATGGATTATCATTGGAATAGGTCATATTCGTATTTTCGGAACTGGACTGAAACTAGCTTGGAATAGAGGCTCATGCAGAATGGAATATCATTAAAAAAGAGATTAATGTCATTTGCATTTGAAAAGACTCCCCGCATTAGCCTCAGTTGCAAGTTAGTTCAGGTCCAATACTGAGAATACTATGGTTTATTCCAAGTCGTTTGGATCCCAAAGGCTGATTTCTTAGTATGAATATTGTAGTTCATTAAAAATGAACTAGAATTTCAGAGGGATGGGTGGGGTGGGAATCAAGCCTAAAGCCTTTTGTGAAGGGTGTGCATGGGTCTTTTCTGAAACAGTACAATGCATTTTCAACTCATTTTGTAGCTATTTACCTGTAAGTGTAAAATACTCTTGGCAGAAATCTAAACAGCTAATAACTGCAAGGGAAATAACATTCAATATTGTCAAGAAAGAGGAAGGACCATATTGGCCAAGACTGTATAAAGAAGGAAAGAAGGTGAGGTTGGCAATACTGGTGTTATATCTCCAATGCAAAAAAAAGCTGGATGTTTGCTATAAACATTACCATGTCACTGATTTGAATTTCAAAGCTCAATTGCAGGGCTGTCACTAAGTTTTGAGGCACCCTGCCTTGTTCTCCATGTCCATAGCAAACTCCTAGTACCTTGTGGTTAAATTGTATACATAAACAACAGGCAATTTCACCCGTAGTATCCAGGGAAAATCAGGCATTTTCAGCTGTAACAGTTGCTATGGCTTACGGCCCTCAATGGCAGACCTGCAATTGTGACAACAATTTTAAGCAGTGAAAGTCCGTCTGCCCACTACAAAATCAGATGTAATCAAATTTACATTGAACCATTCATGACAGCATATGGTTCATATCATTTTGTTGATAATTTTCATTATTGTCATTTGCTGGTGTTGTAGCCCAGCTACCTTCATACTGACTTTAATAAGTGGAGAGATGAAGATGACTCTGAGGGGGAAGACCTAGGAATGGATGAAAATAATTTTGAAGCTGTAAGTAATACTGAAGATACATACCTAACAACTTCATTGTCACAGTAGTCCTATTCTTGTTGCTGAATTTTTACTAGTGTACAGTAAATTTCTTTGCTAAGGAGAGATTTTGATGATTGTTTCTACAGATGATGAGTCAGATGGGTGGAGCTGGTGGGCAGGTAAAGATGCTCATTGGTTTATTTGATCCCATATTTATATCTTATTAACCAAGCGTAAGGGTGGTACTAGAGAATATTGGCCTGAGGTCTTAAGAGTATGGGCTGAGTGCAGCTAGGTCTGCACAAGAAAAGACAGAGAGCCAGCATTCTCCTGGTACGGTCCCGAGCAATCTTGGTTAATAGGGGATTTATTACACAACTGAAAATATTTAATAGAAAACAATGCCACGATTGCAAACTGGAAAAACATCACAAACTTCAAAAGCATAATTCTGATTAGGAGCCGACCAGGCATATACTCACATTCTATGTTAAACAAAACAGAAGGGAAAGAGAGCTGGAACCTAAAAGAAAGGAATTTATCTTTGACTTGAGAGCTTGTTCTTTTCACTTTGTGGATTTTTTTATCAGTACACAGTAAAGCCATGCAGTACATTTTATGTAAATATAAGGGTGGCAAAAGTCCCGTAAAATTACACATCTCACAGAATTTTCACCAAATCTCATTATGGATAGTCTTCCCATCTTGATTTGTTTGGCAAATTATGCCTTTGTAGAGTCTTGATTTCTTTTGCAAGGATAAGAAAGTCTCAGGTTCATGGAAAGTATGTAATTAGCCTCACCATCTTCCAAGGTCTCACATTCACCATTTGCCACCCCAAATTCATGTATATTGACTGATTGTTTTTGCAGGGCTTTGATCCAGGAGAATTACAAGGAGAAGAGTCAGATGATAGTGATGACGAAGGCAAGTATTATGCTACTCTGCTTAACTTTGTGATAAACACTTTTGCATACTGTCATTACCTAGTTAACAAGCTCCAGACACCTGTCAGTGTCTATGGCTATTATTTTACACTGTACTAATTGAGTTTAGTATCACCCAACTAGTGGACTAATGCAAATCCTGCATTTTGATTGGCTACGCTACTAAAGGACTATTAGTAGTCCTCGAGTAGCGAAATTGGTGCAATCGAGCGTGACGCGTTCTTTCGTTTTATTCCCAAATAAAATTTCTTCAACTTGCATTTGCTAACTTTATTATTGCCTTTTCTGTCCGACTAGTTGGGTGATACTAAAACAATTAGACCCTTCGCCCTCAAGGGCCACGGTTCTGTAGCCCATTTCGCTTCGCCTCATGGGCTATTGACCTGTAGCCCTTGTGGGCTATGGGTCTAATTGTTAAGTAGTCACCAGGTGCAGTTAGTGTTAAGGTGGTCTTCTAACAATGGCCAGCCGGGTAACCTGACATGAGCAGTTAATACATGGCAAAAAGATAGCCCTCTTAGAGGGGTGCCTCAGACAAGTTTTCTAAAAAAAACATTTGAAAAGTTGGCTCTCCATGCCATAAGTGCCACTGCAACTTTCCTTGCACTGATATGTATCATGAAGCACAACAGTTTCAAATAGGCTAATATCCTGATTCATGAAATGAACTGGAAAGTTATATCTGTATGGCCTTGCTCACAACAAGGACTCCATAGCTCAGTGGTTAGAGTTTCCAAATGTCATCTAAAATGCCATGGGTTCCACTTCTGTGGGAGTGACTCGGAAATTATTTTTCTGAATATTTGACCTTTTGTCGATACCTTAATTCTGATCCATATTTCTTTCTCTTTTACAGAGCTACCAGACTTGGAGAGTTGAGAATATTTAGTTGACTGTATAGAGAATTCATTAGTGCCTGACAAAGCAGCTCGGTGTCTAACTCGAACGTCTTGTGGTGGCATGTGACCTCCATTCTGGGGTGATTTGCTACCCAGCTGAGAAAGTGTCATTTGCTTTTACCTGGTGTTAAATGTTGCAATCTGTGTTATTCGTCAGTCTGAAATAAACTTGTCACTTGCTGTTGATAAGTGACTTTTGGTAGAAGAACTTGTCACTAAGTTGTAACTTGTACTTTTCAGCCCCAAGTTTGAAAATAACCAATTTCTCCTTACCTTTTGCCTTATTGCCTTGTAATGAACTACTCAGGAAAATTTGGTAGTAAATCAGCTGACTCGATTATCTTTTACTCCCATGTTTTTGAATCAAATGAAACTTCATTTGTCTTTGTACTCCCCCAATGTTTCTAGCAAACAGTTTACATCACCTGAACTTTATGAATGAAGTGTACGTTTGTGTGTATAATATATATTTTGTCTGTTACATATGACAAAATCTGACAAAGAATTTCTTTTTCTTTGAGACATCACTTGTGAGAATCTCAGAATTTTGTTTTGTTATGTACAAAATTATACATGACCTTCAAAACTCACTCGTTCACATCCTTACAGCAGAGCTGTTGGTCTTGTCTCCTACATCTTCCTGGCACAATAAGGAGGTGGGTTTAATGATCCCACACATACATGTTTGAAAAGGGTGCATCCAGAGGTCTGTTATTTATTTTGTTCCTCACAGACTGTTCTGTGTGAAACAGAGTAAAGAGTTGACATCTGCATGTAGGCTATGTGAAACATACCGGTACTCCCTGGTGTTAGTCACCTGACCTGTGTGTGTGTGTATGTTTCTTACAAGGGGACCCATTTAGAGCCATAGCAAGCTCATTACTTTTCTTCAGAATTATTGATAACATTCCTTGTAACAATAAATGAAATAGAAGCTAATTAAAAGCAATTTATTTTTATTGTCCAATAAGAGAAATTATATTTGTACAAATAGAGTTCAAGAGTTTAAGCAAAGCATATCCTGATGTTAATTAATAAATTAGTAATCTGTAATTGGGCCATATCATATATGGTCTTGAAATGCTAATAAAAGAGAGGGTACAGGGTTCACAGCACACAAGGTACCCATGCATGTGAAATAAGCAGGTCAATTGGAGAGAAAATGCCCACATCTGGGACCAAGACTACAGGTGTCACCACCTGTACAAAGCTAGTTTACTTTTGTCTTGAAGCCTGCTGCATGACTTACAGTTCTCAGACTAGCACTTGGGGCAGACAAACCAACTTCCAAGTTCCCCAACTTTGCCACAACTAATATTATGTCTTATTACAGGGCTCGTACCCTTTTTCAGAAACAAATTTCCAGGACTTTTCCAGGACTCAGATTGATTTTTCCAGGACTCTAAAATTCACATTAACCCTTTCACTCCCAAGATCTTAATGTTCATTCTCCTTACTGTCTGTCATACATTTCATATTTTTTTACTTGAGTTTAACAGATTTCCAGAACTTTCCAGGACCAGTAGCCCTTTTCCAGGACTGGAAAGTCCTGGAAAATACCACAATAAAGTTCCAGGACTTTCCAGGTTCTCCAGGACCCGTACAAACCCTGTTATTAACGAAGTGCTACCAACTAACCTGGCTACAACCTTTTTGACAGGTTTTATTGGTAATTAAAAGCCCTTAAAAATGTCTATCATTCGCCTTTATTTGACATTTTTAAAGTGATAAGATGAAGCAGGTGCTGTTGTTCAGGTTCAAGATATGACCAGAGTTCCTTTTCAAGCTCCTTCAGGGCTTCTACATCATGTGACTGACAAACCATCACTACTGACTGAAGCAACAGATACAGATCTTTGTTCATATAATCCACTGGGTACTTGGCAAGGTCACTTTCCTCTGAATACTTCTCCAATATCTGAGCATGCTGAGGACGAATACGTTGTGGTGTCGGTTGGAGTAACATCAATAGAAGGACACGCCCAATTTCACAGCGTGCTAAGATCTCTTGATATGGGCCTTGTAGTTTGCCTTGTTGCTGGCCCATGGCTCCTCGCTCCTCAGCAAAATAGGCCATCTCGGTGAGCACAGACAAGGCACCATCAAAATCACCTTGAGTAAATTTGCAATTTGTAAGTTCTGGCATTGAATAATTACTACTAGTGTATATACTCAACAGATGGCTATCAGTAGTCCTTTCGTGGAGTCAAAGCATAGTATGTTTGAAAAAACTAAGGATACAAGGGTACTCTTTTCTACCTCCTCCCCTTAACATACATCTGTCTCCTATCCTGCCTGCCCTAGAGTAGAGGTGCAAAAAAGAAAGGGAGACGAGGAGTAAGAAAACAGGGAGGAGGAAATGCTATGCCTGAAACCTGTACAGTATTTTGTTTGGTTTCAAGCCCCTCCCCCAGAAAACTTTAATGGTTGCTTCTCACTTGTATGAGTCACAACCTGGGTGGGAGAGGACGGGGCATTGTGAGACTTCTGTGGTGTCTTGTACAAGTTACCGCAGCCAGACACGAAGCTGGTACACTTGATCCAGAGTTGAGTGAACAATAGACCCTGTGGTGCTAGGCTTCTTTAATCCAGCCCCACAAGAGTATTGTGAGAGAATAAATATTTTGCAGCAACTTACCTGTCTCAATTTTACATGATGCTACTAAAGTCATGGATTGTATAGCATCTATGGGATTCTGATGCTGTAACTCTGCCGCATGCTGGTAATGGACCATGGCCTCGTGGGGCCGGTTCATGTGTCTCAAGGCGTCCCCTATTTCCAGACACAAACAAGCCCCTAGTGCAGAGTTCCCCTGAGCACAATGTGTCTTGATGGCCTGGTTGAAAAGGTGTATTGCCTCGGTCAAGTGTTCCTCAAACGCAGGACACCTCAGTTCCACGCAATTTTTCTCCGCTTCCAAAAACAATCTTGCTGCTTCGGTAAGTGCCTCGACTTCTCCAGTCGCGTTAGAAAGCGTATTTTCGCATCTCGCTTTTGCTAGACTGCAAAAGCCGGCATATTGTGGACAGTCCTGTCGTTTCAATTCTTTGGCCAGAGAACCAAACTGATCGCTCGCTTCAGAAACATTGGGTTTTTTGAGGAAACGCCTCTTTAGCTTTGAAGCAATAGCACGGTACTGACCTAAAACGTCAAAATCACGATCCATAGTATCTTTTTGCCAAAGCTTTCAAGAGTCCTCAATCGATCAGCCATCCGCCATAACACTTTTTCCCGCGAAGCCTGCCGGGGTACGGGTATTATGTATTCAGCACCAGACTCTCCCTTCCAACATGGCGGACACATTGCTTTGTCAGTTTTCGTCTGAAGTGACTGTGGGCTTGTGACTTCGTGGAAGAATTACTGGTGTTTAAATTTTGTGCCGCAACCTTCAAATGGAAGACAAACAAGTTGTAACATCTAGAAAGAGAAAACGTTTCGGGTAAGTAGATGTTCTACGGTGAAAATTTGGCTTTGTGACGAGCGACTTGAGAGCTTACTGTTGTTTAACTTAGTTGGTGATTGACGCTTGGACAAGCTGGCCATAAGTTATCTTCAAAGTCAAGCTTAAATTTACCTAAATCATCAAGTGAAAAACAAGTTCTCACTTGACTCTGCGGATAACTTCTGCTTAAGATGTCGATGTCAAACAATTGCAGCAAGTCACCAACAACTGTCTCTACTGTTATGCCAACGATCACATTTCATTAGCTATTAAGGGTGCGTGCCTTTGGGGTGATCTAGATCAGGATCAGTGACCCAAGATCTGTCTGGATCATGGTGCATCAAAGGAACCGATGAATCCATGACCAGAGTGGATTCATCAGTTCCTTCAAGATGCACCATGATTCAGACAGATCTTGAATCACCAATCCTGATCCAGATCACCCCAAAGGAACACACCCTAAGACTCCTGGGTTCAATCTTACACTATGAAGTCAACATGTTACATGTCATTAGTAAGTAACCTTCAAAGATACAGAGAAGAAAAACTATAAAAGAAGAGGCAATATACCACTTTTCCAAATCAGCTATGAGGGTCCTGACCAGGGCCAGGGGTGGGGGATCTTGGTCGTAGCATGTTAGCTTACGAGCAGGTCCAACTATGCCAAAAAGATTTTTGAGACAGAAGCCTAACATAGGTAGCACACAAGCCCTCCTGGTCCAGTTCTGGCCCTATCTCTGTCACACAACACTACGCTCTGCTCCCAAGAGCATACCATTACGTGACAGAGAAAGACTTGACGATAGTCCACCAGGTCAGGAGACGTTTACACATCTGTGACAGCATCCTGTTATGGAAACAACAATGTAAAGAACTTCCACAAGTTATGGGTGTAACCATGAAATGTCTTTTCAGAGGATATGATTTATATGACTGTTAATGGCATTATCCATTTGAAATAATGATAAAAAAGTATGCTATCAAGATGAATTTGACTGTGTTAGTACATGGTAACAGCTTTTAAGAATTGACATCAAACCTGCCATAACTGGTGGTTTATTAGAACATTTGTCTTAGTTTGTATTTAGTGTACAAAGGTGAGTTGGAGTTAGATGTAATAAGAGAGGGCAGACTTTTATAATATAACTTTTAGTGTTTCGTATACATTTCTTGATTTTTATTAAATATCTGATGTTTTCTTTTTAGCTGGTGGAAGAAACATGCACCCAAGGCAGAGAAAGTTGTAAAGAAGTCTGGTAATATTTATTATTAAGAACACTGAAGTTTTGCTAAATTCAGGATAACAATTCTTCATCTAATGTTGTTCATTGTCCATCAGGTTCGGGGAATTGTTGTACAGGTTGGCCAATATGTTTTCTTTCCACTCTAAAATTTTTCTTTATACAAAGTACTTTTCTCTTCAGAGTTAACAGTGGCCATCATCGGAGTTGATTATAGTTTGACAAGGTGGATTATTTGGCCTGAAAGATAATTTTCTTGCAAACATCTGTCTAACCAGCGATGTCATGGCCTTGGTGTAATGTCTATTGTTTTTTTTTTTTCTTTTTTGTTGTTTATATTCCTTACAGAAAAGCCATTAAAGGAGGCCCCAGAGAAAAAGATTTCTGTAAAACAAGAAAGTACTGACAAACTTGAAAATGATGAAAAGAAGAACAGATATATACTCTTTGTTGGTAAGCCTAAAGTTTAACCACCATTATCTAAAAAGTAAAAGTTTCAAGATGGTTTAACTGCTTTGGTTTTTTTTTTTAGTTGTGAAAGTTTATTTGATTTTCAGGTGTGCAATTTATTGTACTCAAGTAAATATGAAGTTACATCCAAAGAATCTGCTGCTATTCTCCCTTTTCATTAATTCGGTTGACTTGTAAAAATTAAATAAATTTAATGCCATATTTCTTTGATTTGATTAGGAAACCTCCCATTTTCGGTCAATGAGGAACAAGTTAAGGATCATTTTAGATGCACAGGTAGTTTTTGCTAAGAAAATGAGCAACTTTTATAACTAACCACGTTAATCACCTCTTCAATTGCTATGTTGCCAGCATGGTTGTCTTGATGGTTTAGTGGCTATCACACCTGAGTGGTATGTGGGGAGCATGGGTTCAAATTCCACTCAAACCTTTACTCAATATATATGGATATTTCTATATGAAAAGATTCTCCAGATTTGCTTATTCTATGTTTGCTTGATGATCACTAGAAAACATCAAAGAATTACGGTTGATGACCAAGAAAACAGGAGAATCCAAAGGCTGTGGATTTCTTGAGTTTGACAACAAAGCCAGCTATTGGGTTAGTAGAAGTTCATATCACTCACTCACTCATGCCCTTACATTGGGTGGCAATTGGAGGGCAGCAAAGTAATCCCTCCACAAATGCCAGTCCTTTGCCATCTGCTTCATTTCCTTCTCCACCTTCTGCTGCCATGTGATCTTTGGTCAGCCCTTCCTTCGCTTTAGAAGTTCATGGACTGTAGGATATATATTCTTGACAGGGCTGTCATTAAGTTTTGAGTCACCTGTAGCCTCGTTCTCCACGTCCGTAGCAAACTTGTTACTTTTTGGTTGAATTCTATCAACAACTGGCAATTTCACCTATAGCATCAAGGGAAGATCAAGCATATACTCAACTGTAACAGGTGTTACTGGTTACGGCTCTTAGTGACAGCCCCGCTTGATATTAAGTTCTGCTGACCATAAATTATTTAGGCAAACACCCACTAGAGACCAATAGGTCTGCCTTCAAATCTTGGATAATCACTCAGGGTGTAAAGTAATAAATATTGTCAGGCTCACTAGTTTTAGAAATTTTTGTGTCCTGATAAAATTCCTGCTTTTCAAACTAAAAGACATTTCTTGTAACCTTACAGAAAGCCCTAAATCTACACCACAGTGTAATGGCAGGAAGAAAGATAAATGTGGAAATAACCTGTGGAGGGGGAGGCAAAGGAGAAAAGAGAGAGAAAAAACTACAAGAGCGAAAATCAAAGTTTCGTCAGGGAAGAAAACGAAAGGCAAAACCTACAAAAGTCAAAGCAAATCAGAAAGACAATTCACTTGCCAATACAAATAGTGATACATAGCAAATGCCAAATATGTGTTAATCAAGTAAAAATAATTTGATATTTAATTGATATTACAATCTTTTTTGAAGATTTAGGAGGGTCACTGTCAGACAGGAAATAAAGTGTATAGATTAGACCTAGTGCAGTAAAGGTCTATACAAACAAGAGCCAAAAATCTTCATTGACGTTTATCATGGCCTAACACAGTCAGTGTTTTGTCATACCACATTTTAGACATTTTAATGAGGTTGATTTTATTGAAATGCTGTGAAAGGATTTTAATATTGGGAATGTTCTCAAATTGTGCATGCTAAGTGAATGGTTGAGGTTTGTATTTTTCCTTTATCTGTAAATTATTTTTGAATATTTTTTTTGGTTGTTGCTGATAGAAACTGTTGCCTTTTGGATCCATCAGGCAGGGTAGAAATATAGTTCAGGTTAGACTCTGTAAAACTTATACTGTAGAGTTTTTGGAAATAAAACCCTCTTGTCAAATTATCTCCTCTGTCTCCTCTGTCTCAGGCTGAAGCATGAGATGTTTTTCAAGTGGTATTCTGCATTTTGTTAATTTTTCTTGCTATCAATATTCAATGAGTTATGGAAAGTTGCCAAGCGCTGTGCATTGCAAGACATCTGTCAATCAGTCGAGTTTGATTGACATCGGCAATCTGTTCATCGCGTCTGTTTGTCATAACAACACCTGTAAAAGTCATGTGACCAGCATTCACTTTCGCGAAAAAGATGGCGTCGGAGGAAAGTTTGCTTTTTTGCGTTCCAGAATTCTCTTCACAGGTTTTCTCAGGACTTCACTGTCTGCGAAAAGAGGGAAAGCTCTGTGACATACAGCTTCGTGTTGGTGATTTTAATCTGAGATCTCATCGAGTCGTTCTTGCGGCAGCCAGTAGCTACTTCAATGCAATGTTCACCGGGGACATGAAGGAAAGTCGGCAAGACGAAGTCGTGCTGTTTGGCGTTGAATTTTCAGCTTTGGAGGATCTCGTGAATTTCTGCTACACTGGACGGATTGAGATCAATGTAGATAACGTGCAAAATCTACTCTGTGCGTCGAGTTTGCTTCAACTCGCCAGCGTCAAACAAGCTTGTGTCGAGTTCCTGCATCGTGTTCTTCACCCAACAAACTGCCTGGGCATTCGTTCCTTTGCCGACACTTACTCCTGCGTAGATCTTGTAGAGGCAGCCGATGTTTTCGCCGTGAAGAACTTCTCCGAAGTTGCGAGAAGCGAAGAATTCTTGACTCTTTCCCCCGAGGAGGTTGTGGAAATGATATCGCGGGAAGAGTTAAATGTTCGTACAGAGGAAGAGGTTTTCGAAGCGATTTCAGCTTGGGTGAGGAGAGAGTTAGATGAGCGAAAAGATTTCCTACCAGAATTGCTGAAGAACGTCAGACTGCCGCTGATTAGCCCGCAGTATCTGTGCGACACAGTGTCTAGCGACGAACTTATTAGGAGCAACTTGGCTTGTCGTGATTTGGTAGACGAAGCTAAAGACTACCTTCTCATGCCTGAAAGGAGATGCAAGTTGCAGTCAGTACGCACAAAACCAAGAAGATGCAGCGAGGCAGCAGGGTTGATTTACGCCATCGGAGGTCTGACGTCCTCTGGGGAAGCCCTTAGTACAGTAGAGACATACGACACTTTGATAGGACAGTGGTTGCCCGGTCTCCCTATGAGCACCTTGCGTACTCGTGTTGGTGTGGCTGTCCTAGACAACAAGCTGTATGCCCTTGGAGGATTTGATGGACACAAGCGACTTAGCACTGTGGAATGTTATGATCCGCAATTCCAGCTGTGGAAGGCAGTCACCCCAATGAATACACGTCGAAGTGCTCTTGGTGCAGTGGTCGTCAATGGGAGGATTTACGTTGTGGGAGGCTATGATGGACACATCTCCTTGAGCACAGTGGAATGCTATTCACCAGCAACCAACAGTTGGAATTTTGTGTCCCCAATGGGGACACTCCGCAGTGCTGCAGGTGTCACCGAGCTAAATGGCAAGATTTATGCTATTGGTGGTCACAATGGGTTATCCATATTTAGCACGGTGGAAACATATGACCCACAGACTGACACATGGGCACAGAGTCCTCCAATGGGTGTTCGCAGATGCCGAGTTGGCGTTGCCACCTTAAATGGGCGCATATACGTGTGCGGAGGTTATGATGGGAGTGCCTTTCTCAACACTGTAGAGTGTTATGATCCCGAGACTAAACAGTGGACCTTCACAGCCCCAATGAATACTCGAAGAAGCAGGGTTGCCGTGGTGACACTAGGTGGAAGATTGTACGCTATTGGTGGATATGATGGCTTGTCAAATCTCAATACTGTGGAATGTTTTGATGTGCTGAGTAATCGATGGACTCCTGTAGCTTCAATGGGAATGCATCAAGGAGGTGTAGGGGTTGGAGTACTTCCAAGAGGACCACATGCTTAACATAACATTTTGTTAAATATAATTTTTGTTTAGCAAGAATCATTATTTGCATAGAAAAGAATAGCATTGTATTACATTAGATTATTAGGCCAAGCTTCCAAAATTATTTATAAGTTTCTTGTTTTGCAAACAAGAGCAGCAGATGTAGATTAATATTTAAACGTTATCATTTTGCATGCAGAGAGTAGAGAATGCTGGACTAGTGAAGAATTTGTTTGACAAACTTGATCATATTCTGTTCAGAGTGGTGATATTTTTACCATCAAAAGACAAAAGCAACTTGCATTTAGCCAAGTTTTGGTTAAAACCATTTATAAATAACAATTTGCAAGGTACTTATTTGGTGTTCAAGTAGGCAATCTGATTAAATATTAATTGTATACATTTTTCTTTGGTCAGAAGTAACAGCAAGCAGCAAGTGTAAATTAAATTTCCACCTCTTTCTCTTTTTTGAGAAGTAGGAAGACATATCTGATCATGTTGGACGTACATTAAATAAATTTATTTCAGCCCCAAGGTAAAAGGAGCTCTTTTACAATATAATTGCATTTGTCAAAATTATCTTAGTTACACCAGTTGCAACACAGTCCCCTAAAGCTATCATGCACGCTGAAACTTTCTTTGAAATTTTTTCAACAACAAACCTTTGCCTAGAGCACTACATTTATAGCAATTATTATAATCATTTTGGTATTAAAGATTTCAGAAAAGAAATTGTTAGTGAAAGAGAAGCACTAGGTAGGTAGTTTATAATATTTACAACAAATTAGAAGTAAAATTGAAAACTGAAAATAATTTTGCCAGAAAATTTGTTCAGTGAAATGAAGTCATTTAATACTCAATAGAACAAGTATATTCATAATTTGTTACAGTAGTTAAACAAACATTTGAATAAATTACCAATCTAGTTACAATATTATATATTAAAGAAAGCTTGTCAAGTAACTCTTTTGGGAAAACCTCAGGTCATATCAAGATCACTTTCATGTCTTTGACAAGACAGAGAGAATCATTTTCAGAAACTGAAAAAAAAAATGGATTTAAGAATTTTTGAATCATTGGCTATTTAATTTTGGACTACAACATGGCAACCATTAGTGACTACAAGTCTTACTGTAGGCTTCTGCACATTATACCGTTACTTACCCACTAAAATGCTTCAACTTATGCTCTATTTTCTAACCAAAATGCTGTGTCTACTCCTCAAAGAGCCACTAATGCTTGCAGTGCACATGCTTATTGCAGTCTTAATTTTATGAATTCAACATGGTATGATTCTTACATATAACTATCAGTCATCTTGGCATAGATGACTGTTTAAAACTAATTTAACAGGCTAGTTGTAAGTCACTCATTTTTATCCAGTGTCAGTTGTCATTTTCTCTTTAAGATATTTTCAGTCAGGCCAATGTTATACTTTCAGTAAGTTCTACACTCATGTAAATCTTTGAAAAAGATTATGGTATGTCAAAAATACCAAAATTACCACTGGTTGCTAGACACTTTCTGTTTAATCCCACAATTCTGAACTAACAGAAGTACTTGAAAATTATGTAAATGAAAGAAATATATCAGAATAGTTTATCTTGCACAATTCTAATAGTATTAAGATGTTGTGTAACTGTACTTTTACTTTGATTAAATCAGAAGGGAATCTTCATTGAGTTTGACTTTGTTGTGTATTGGTTGGGGGGGTCACGCTGGCTGAGGTTGAAGATAGACTGCAACTAATAGAAGCCCCATTTTCTTCAGCTTTTCTATGTCACGAAAATTAAGAAAGCAGAATGTGAGAAAGAGGGTATACCAATTCATTGTAGTCAGTACAGGCTAACATGCAAGTAAATGTAAAACCATAGTTGGTAGAGAGGACCTGACAAACTTCAAACTTATGGTAAAACAGGCTCTTCATTGTCATTAAGCTATAGTTATTATTATTATAATTTCATCGTCATCATTATTACTATTATTATTATCATTATCACCATTATCATCATCACCATTATCATTATTACTAGCAGTAATCAAAGATTGTGAGTGTGTTCTATGCCTTAACTTCAATACCTTGAATTATTTCATTACTAGCTGACTTTTAACTCCTGTTTATTGCTATTAAAAATCAACATTTTTATATCAACTTAAATTTTACTCAGAAAATGCTAAGATCATGAGAATAACAGGGAGAACGAGTAGATCTGATAGTTTTGAATAAAGCTTTTTTAATTGAATTATCCATGAATGGAATAGACTGCCAATTTCAGCTAGAGATGCTGATGCTGGGGGATCTGGGGGAGTTTGGGGGATTCGGTCGAACCCTTTAAACTAAAGAAGAGTTAGACATTATAACATGCCAACTTACCCTCAGAAAGCAGGGAGGATGCCCCCCCCCCCCATCCCCCTACAGAAGACTACCTAATATGGTCCGTATCGCAAACCTCCTCTAAAATCTTGTATCCGCCTCTGTGATTAAATATCTATTTTTTGAAAAACAGTAAGAGTAATTTGAGGGTTTTTTTGGTTTTTGTTGTTGTTTTGGTTAATCTAGATTTTTTTTTTTTAAACATTGTACGTATGTATATAGATATAGTCTAACATTTTATTCATGGGGGTGTCCCTAGACATGTTTTAGATATGTTTTAAATGCAGTAAGAAATTGTTTAGTTTGAGAGAACATTTTTCTGTCCACATAACCAAATATAATATTTAGCATTTAAGCAGCAGAAGCTAATTTGAAGTTTATGTCTAGAGCTTTGTGACCTTAGACCCAGAGCTTTATCAGGGTCTAAGGGCGTCTCTTTTACAATGACTTGGTAAGACTGTAGGCTTGACTTTCAAACTGGTCCAAAATATTTAAATAAAAATAAATAGAATAATTAAATGTGCCAACATTTTCTCTGTTTCTCTTTCACATGCAGAAAGTGCATTTTTCGCTATCGGGAAGTCCAAGTTTTTGGGAAAGAAAGAGCGAGGGAAGCGAGCGCAAAGCACGCAGGGGTGGGGGTGGGCAGGCGAGCGAAGCGAGCCAAACGAAGAATATTTTTCTCGGTCCCCCATCCCCTACCCTGTCAAGTCTCCCGTTTTGCGCTGGCATCCGGTTCTCTCGCGATTCTATCCACGTGTTCAACGACAGAGTAAAAATACGAGAAACTAGAGGGCTGTGAACAGTCTGTCTAGCCTGTATGCAGGCTCACTTTTTAATTTTGAGTCACACTCGCAAGCGGCAAGGAGCGAGTCGGCCAGGAAGGGAGTCACTTCCTCAGATGCCGTGCTTGCACCTAAGCCGCTCGCATTTAGCTCTCCAAACGTGAGCCTGCTCACAGGCTATGTTTGATCGATCGGCCGTTGTTTTTTTTTGCTGAGTAAGGCATGCGCGTATCCAACTCTGTTTCCCTGGAGGATTCGTTCCTGATGATTTAGTTCCTTTTAGTTGTCTATGCCTTTCATCCACTCCTTGGTTTTTTCTATGGATTGAGCGTTGTTTGTTTTTATCGAGAAGGCACTCTTGTGTTTGTAAGGAGTCACGTCCTGATCCGTGTACTAATTGTTCATGATGTTTATTTATGACCTGTCCATATGAAGTTATTTATCCGCGTCAGCGATGGTCACTCATGTGACCATTGCTTCCGGTCGGATTGGAAGAGAGATTATTAGCAAGGTTTCATGGCGGCTTATACAACATCTGGGTTTCAATCCTCTGTCAGTTAAGACTGCAAAAATTTCTACTTGCCATATTTTCTCGATAAAGTGCCTTTTAGAATTGGTTGAACCCTGTTTTAACATGGCAAAGAGGACAGAATAGAAGTTTACTATCCGGAAAGCGTTCGAAAAGGACAAGGATGATATTTATAGGGTTCATACTAAAGCTATTCAGAAGATCTGTCGATGGTGCTATTTGCATGACGTTCAATAACTGCCAAAAGTATAAATTTGGAAATATTTTTTAACAATGAACCTCAGCACTCCAGAAGTGAAGTGTAACAAGCTATTTGTTTACTTTATCATCAAGCCCATGAAGTAATTCTTGTAAGCTGAGAAGAAGTTCCCAAACAGCTGGAAGTCGCTACTTTCAGCATGCTCCATTGAGACAGTACAACCACATTTCGAGTCCTTTCCAGGTGAACTGTTGACAGTCAGCTGAAAAATAAGAAGCGGAGAGGCAACCATGGGGACATTTGCAAACTTTTCAGGTTGCTGACAGGATGATGAAATCTGATGTGTGGGCTCCCCAAATTTCCCTGGATACATTTGCTCTGATTTGTCTTCCAGCAATGAATCTTCTCCAGCAGTTTCCCCCTTGTCATTTCTTTGCAGTCTCTGAGGTTGTAATGATTTGCGTCTTTCTCTGCGACAATGCGTCCATGTATTCTCAAAAGCAGTGCAAATGGCTGATAAATTATCCTCAATTTGATCATTTTCTTCTGATTTTCTAGCTTGATCTCTCTCTTCAAAGGCATTACAGTTCTTTCCATTGTTTGTACAACGTCCTGCAGGGGCAGCTTCAAGAGAGTGGAATGCCTGTGACACTTTGACTGGTTGGGAGGCCTGTGCTGAGTCTGAATCCTTTTGACTGTTGCATGATTTCTTTTCACATTTGAATCCAAATTCTCTTTCTAAAGAATCTGTAATAAAAACAAAAATTTCCCTGGGTGTAGTTAACTTGACATTGCATGACCCAGCAAATGCTTGCAGACTGATGTCTTGATACTCAACAAAGAAAGAGTGGCAGTGAGAACTCTTTCTTTTCTTGGAAGATCGACAAACTGTCAACAAATCAAGCAGTTTGCTTGTATTGCTACATGGAATATCACCACCGCCATCAAGATTGGTGCAAATCCTATGGGCGGTTTTCATCAATTCAATAATATGTTTCAGTGCTGAAACAGTTATGTTCTGCGTCAAGTTGTGTACAAGTTCAAATGGATCCTGAACACACATAGGAGAGATCTTAAACTCTGTTCGCTTGCTGCTCCCTGAACCACTTTGAGAACTTGCAATACTAGAACTTGGTGGAACTTTCTGTTGTTCAGTAATTTTTTCTGTTGATAAAATAATCTCATTTGTTGATTGTTTTTCACAGGTTGGATCATCCTTGATTGTGACAGAGCTTCTGCCCTCAGCTGTTTTCAAATAATCTGCACCCTTTAACTCCTCTAATACTGACGTAATGCTTGTGCTATGACCATGTCTTATACTGACCACACAATTAGCAAAGTTAAAGTCAGTTGAAAAGAAGTAAAAGAACTCCTCCAGTAGCTGACCTGTTGAAGAGACAATAATTACTAACAGCAGGGTAATAACAACTCTCACACAACTTACCACTGAATGGAGGATATGACTGTATAAAATGCAATCAGAGATTCAACAAGGATCATAGTGACTCAATGACTCAGCTACTTGGTAGAATTTGATTACATTCCAGTACATATTTAACATGACATTACAAGGTGGGTGGCCTAATGGATAACTGGGCTAGCCTCCAGATCAAGCAGTCCAGCTTTGACTAATAGGTGCCTAGGTGTGCATTAAATCAATAAGGCATGCCTGTAATAATAACAATTATTGTTATATTATTAAAATTATTACCATAATTAATTATCAAATAGGTTCCAGAGAATTCATAGTAGGAGAGCTGTGTGATGGACTAGTAGAAAAGGGGTAGAAAGATAGTTCTAATCACATGATACATGCTACATGCTGATGGGCCGCAGGGCTGGAGTGCAGACTTAACCATACCTACATATACATGTAAATGTGATCAGTTTCTTTACTCTCTTGACCTGTTAACAATGATTGCTCTGTTCATTTAATTAAAAACTTCCATTTAAACTGGGCCAAACATATATCAATATTTATTACTTACTCAGACTTTTGTTATTACTTGATGAAGAAAGTCTGGCAACATCTGCGAAGAATGAACAGTTCCAGTTGTCAATCATCTTGGACTCAAGCTCTTGAACAAGCGACTCATGGTGGCCATGACTTTCATTGTTACATGAATTTGATTGTTCTTTTATCCATGAGTCAAATCCCTGCTGCAAGGAGGGAATAACAGCTGGGTTCTGTGTCTGCAGGAAGTACAACACCATGAGGGTCAGTGCATAGTTTGTCAAATGTCTTCCGGCAGTGAGAGCCTTGGCTTTTGCCCAGGCTCTCACAATAAACACCAGCTGAGGGACCCTGGGATTAAGGGACATGTAGCAGTGAAGAAGATCAGAGTTTGCAACACCAAGCCTGAAAAGAAATGAAAAGTGGTGAAGTGCTCAAAATGATATCTTATATGCTCCAATGGCCTGAGGGTACACGATTTCTTTCTTGAGAGGCCAGGAAATGACTATTGCCTGGGTTCATTATACACCCGGGTAGAGAGAGGTACTGTGAGAGTTACCGGTGACTGTCTAGCCAAAAACTTGCTCCACATATAAACCCTGACTACTCAATCTGAAGCCCTAAATACTAGCCATGAGCCACCACACCTTGTGAATGAGAACTGGCAAGGACAACTTGAAAAACTACAAGAAAGTAATATGCAAGGAAAACATCCCATCCAGGGGCAGCAGTTTAGTATGTAATTACCTGATGCAGCAGCATGGATAAGCCACATATCCAGTCTTATCCACCTCTGGTCTTATTAAATGGAATGGACTTAACATCTGCCACTGTAATGACTAGTCTACATCAGAGATACTTCAGTTGACTTCCTTCAGTTAGAATGTGCTCACAATTTAAGTAAAAATACTTAACCCATACAAACCTCCCATTTGATTTTAGTAAGTGTTAGTCAGAACATCACAAATACCTGTTATTCACAGACAGATCACATGACAGGCCAGATGGCTGGTGTGTGAACTTGACAAGAGGACATTTAGCAGTCAAGACTGGTATAATGTTTGTACAGCCTGGAGCAAAGCTACGCAACATGTCAATAACTAAAGAGTAATCAACACCAGTCTCTTCACACTGAGATGGTGCAACACTTGTCAGTAAGCAGACATCCAAGTCACTTCCTTTCCAGCCAACCCCACTAACAGTAGAACCAAAAGGTACCACTGATGCACCAGGATACACTTCAGCAAACACTTCTTGTAACAGTTGACAAACCAGCCTTCTTAACTTGATGTCCTCATCAGTTAAACACAAGTGCTGCATCAACAAATTTAATTGTTCCTCAACCTGTAAACAAATAGTATTAAAATCCAAATGTTGTTAAATAAAGAGGGTGAGTGCATGTATGCATAATTTACAAACCAAGAGATTCACCTTTAGTTACTAGATTTTGATCTTCACTGCTATTGTTATACATTTCCTGAAGAAATACAACAGAACCTCGCTATCTTGAAATCAGTTATCTCAGACTCCTTCATATCTCAAACTCAAATCATTTTCCCTAGAATATACTATTTCAGTCATTTAATATCTTCTACTTCAAGCCACCCGCCCCCTTCATACACACACACACACACACCCCGACATCCCTGACTATTTCTCATTGAGTTCAAGATAGCAGGTTTCAACTGTACGACACTGAGATCTCAAAATTCAACATAACTTTAGGTACTAAGTTTATGCAAGCAGGCTTGTTATTATCTTTGCCCTTACTGTTTCTTCAAATGCCATTCAGCACCAGCTCCAACTGAGAAAATTACAAGCAACAGCCTTGCTTGGTATGAAAAACAGTACTACCTAACCTTATCTTAAACTAAGCTACGACAAAAGAAAATCAATGCTTTCATAATCATCCAGGTGATGATATATGTACAAGGATGCAACTTCCACCTACTGTAGGAGATGACTTGAGTTTGGTCATGAGATCCTCAGACAAAAATGAAGCCATCTCTTTGTTATCATGCTGGCCTTCTGGGTCTTGTTGTGAGTCATGGCGTTTACGCTTCCTTGATTTTTGCACCTTAACCTGAAGGGCTGCTTTATTTACAGTTCTTTCTTTCACTGTTAGCCGTTTGCCATTAAAGAGAGGTAGGGATTCCAGAGTCAGTACGGCGGTTACGCTTTCTTCATCAGCAAACTCCACGATAGCAAATACTCCCTTCAAAAGGAAGAAACAAAAATCGAACCTTTCACTCCCAAAATTGACAAAAAAAGAATCTAAGGGTGCCAAGGATTCAATGTTAAACTGAACATCATTCAGTTCATGTAGTGCATGAAGCTAGAAGTACGCTAGTAATGTAGTTCCTAATTTAAGACACCACTTCCTTGCCGATACATTTCTTTAGCTGCTGTCCACTTGGCAAATTACTAACAGTAAACATTATTCACATTTTTTTTTTCATATATGTTGCCAATGAACATTCCAAATACAAACCTTACAAATGGAATGAGGAAAGACAACATCATTTTATTTTCCATGCTTTATAAACAGCAGCATAATACTTCATACTTCTGCTCTGTGAGCATGGTGCAGACTGAAATAATAAATATTACTGACAGGCCAAGTAATAATTAATTATAATTTAGGCCACTTTGACTAAATTAGATATTTTACGATTTTCCAAAAAGAAGTACTTGAGTTAATTTAAGATGGTGAATTTTCTAAAAGAAGTACTTGTTGTCAAAGCTATGCGCATCAGTAACCATCACAAAAAAAGAAAAACAAATGACAATACTAGGGGTTTCATTAAGGCGGGGCACCAGGCAAATTGACAACACCATGCCATATTTAGGTTTTAAAATGCCACAAAATGGCAAAGTGATGATCTTCGTGTTTGAAATATTTACCTTATCTTTGTCCAAGAATATGTTTGAGACCTTTCCATAAGCATTAAAGTATTTAGCCAAGTCTTCTTCAATGGATCCAGAGTTCTGAAAACCCCGAACGTAAATACTCTTTCTAGATGAGCTCTCTCTCTCCTGTTTCAAGTTCAACAACCTTTGGTGTTTTTTCCCTTTATTGTGGGTCGGCAACAATGAGGCTGCAAAACAATTTAAGAAAACGTATGTATGAGCTAGAATTAATATATTCTTCCTCTGATTTTTAGGTGAATTTTTTGACAGTACTTGGTATATTTGTACTGTGGAACCCTGTGTAATAAAAACTCGACTGTATTACATGGAGCTCCTTGACTAGGTGGTGCCACCGGCAGTGGCTTAGTGCACTTGACTATATATGCTTCAAGCAGCCTGGGTTCAAGCCCTGGGCAGGGACATGGTGTTGCGTTCTTAGGCAAGACACTATACTGTACTCTCATAGTACCACTCTCCACCCAGGTGTATAAATGGCTACTGGTGAATTTAATGTTGGGGGTAACCCAGGGGGGAGTAGAAATACACAGTAGTAGCTTCATACTCCTGAAACCGGAGAAACGCCTGATGGGACAGTTGGCTCGTATGCAGACTTAACCTTACCTACCATGCTCCTTGACTAGGAACTACAGATATTGAATGGACATAGGAGG
This sequence comes from Orbicella faveolata, assembly GCF_042242905.1. Classification (NCBI taxonomy): domain Eukaryota; kingdom Metazoa; phylum Cnidaria; class Anthozoa; order Scleractinia; family Merulinidae; genus Orbicella; species Orbicella faveolata. Next base: position 32,716,626 of record NW_028301540.1, read on the forward strand.
AAAAGCTCTGCTAAACGTACGTGGACAAAACCGAGGTCAGATTTCAGGTCAGATTCAAGTTTCATGGGACTTTCTTTCCTTCTACCCAGATTGTCCAAAACATATTGTGACAACCCCATGTCAGTAAAAGCTTAAGCCTGTCACGGCCTTCACGCATTATATTCACAGCCGTACTTATTACCTGAAGGCAAAGTGACTTCACACACATCGCAAAAGACTTGCTTTCCACGAACAGTACCATGAGCAGCCATGCTCTCTCTTTGAATGAAGTGGGCTCTGGGAACGAGAAAACTAAATTCATCCCCAGTCTCTACTCTTCATCTGCGCCTGGTTGAATCAGTCAGTAAAAGTGGCGGATGAATTCACCAACGAAAAATAATTCAAAACAACACAACAGTGGATTACCGAACAAATCCCAAAAGAAAAGGAGGTATTGGAAAGAAATGTTTTACAGAAAGAAACTAGGGAAGCGTAAACAACAGCCCTTTGGTGTGAAAAATGTACATAAAATTCAAGGTTTCAGAAGACAGCAAGCAAGGCTGACTGAACTCCACAAAAAGAGGAACAGGAGACAAAAGGAACGTGAAATTCAACGAAGAGCACGCACTGTGGAAGAACAGATTCACTTGTCGACGTGTCAGGCTTTAAATCGGTTCCAGAATCAATGTAAATCGAAGGTGTTGGAGAACAGTAACTTCTGCAAAATTCATCAATTCAATGACAGCACATCTGAGCTCGTGCAATGCTTGGGAACGAATAAACGATTCAAACGATGTATTAAAAGTGTTCCAAAGGATGAACATTACTGTTATTATCACAAGAATAAGGAAAAATAATGAAATAAAGATCATTCAGTACTGAAAAGTCTGCAGATTAATTTCATTTTCAGTAATTTACCTTTACTAATGGAAGAGTTAAAATTTTAAAATACAGCTTAGCATCCTCCTAGCATCGACTCGGGGGGTACCCAGTAGGCTCTGCCTCGAGATCCAACCCCTTACCCTTTTGTATAACATTTTGACAGAAAACCTCTTTCGTATACCTTTTATTGAAAACAAGTTACCCCTTTCACATAATCTCTAAAGAACACTGACTGCATCCCTTTTCTAAACCCTTAGAATGAAGCTGATGAACAATATTGCAGAAGAACATCGAGAATTACCAGATACAGCTAAAAGGTGCATCTGTTCGAAAGGCCCTTTTAAATACCTAAACAACATATTTCCTTACCGTACTGAAAAAGTACGCCTTTCGAGCGGAGTCTCCCCTTACAGGCCATTATAGGGAATACCCCACGGGGCACTAGTTATTCCTCATGAAATTCGCTATTAGCATTAGCAGTATCCAACTGAAATGTTCAAATGTTGTTGTTTATAGTGGTCAATGCGCTTAGCTACACCTAGCTAATTTACAGGCATGCCACTTTAAATGAAGGAAGCAAATATATCAACTAAACGTAATAGGCTGAAAAATCCCAACCGGCGGGAGGCAGACCAGTTGGCTATTTACAAGCATGACCGAGGAGTTGAACTAGGGTCTACCGAAAAACAACTCCAGCTAAGTGGTCAGAGCGGGACTTGAACCCGCGACCTCTGGATTTCAAGTCTGGCGCCCTAACCACTCGACCACGCTGCCTCCACTCAACTCTTATTATCCAACTGCAGCGAATACCGTCCAAATAACAGTACAAATATAAAGCGATATTGTACAGTTATTTGTACAGTGGAAAACTTGTTTGCCGTACAGGTCGGCGCGCGCACGCAAAACTGTCACACTCTCCCTCTTTCATTGATGAGTTTATTGACTACAGCAGTTGGATAATAAATCTCTTATTAGATGTTTTGCCCGGGTGGAGGGGGGGTACTCCCTTATATGGGCTGTATAGGTATGTCGGGCCCCAAAAAGTAGGGTTTTTCAATCGTTTTGATGATAAATAGGGTATCGATTTTGGCCATTTTGGTCTTAAATAGGGTATGGTTTTAGCACTCTAGTCTTGAATTGGGTATGTTCCTTAGACGAAGCTACTTTTTCGTCATTATTAATAAGACCGTCAACAAAAGCCCTTCATAACTTATGTTTAGGGTAACTGTGCCAGCCGCAACGGTCATAAATAGGGTATCAAATTTTTGGCCAGGTCATAAATAGGGTAGCAAAAATCGCAGATTTTGGTCATAAATAGGGTAAGTGTTTTGGGAAGTGGGCCGCACACCCCTACCCAACTTTTCTGGGAGTACCCCCCGGAATGTTTTGGTGTGAAGGATCGCTTTATATTTTTACTCGTTGTTTGTATTTTGACTCGCCCTACGGACTCGTCAAAATACGGCAAAACTCGTAAAAATATACAGCGATACTACACACCAAAACATCTAATAAGATATATTTATTTTCCTGTTCTTGTTCTTCCGGCCTTCACTGGAGTGGGTAGTCGGTCAATACTGCTACGAGAGGATTAAACATTTTTCAGTCGTTCTATATTTCACCATTTTGAGAGTTTGAACGGCTTACAATAGTATTTTACCTCACAACGTAGTCATAGTTTCTTGCTCCCACTTAGATACAAAAGGAGAAAATAAATACTCTACATGCATGCGCACACATTAATTATGTAACCTCCGGTCACTTCTCAAAACAGAAATGACAATGACGTAAACTGATAAACCGTGGAAAATTTCCTTTCAGTTCTGCATGCAGTGTTTTAAATCCTCTTGGTACATTGAGCTACCCATCCTCTGCAAAACAGCAAAGTAAACTTATCAAATATAAGCTTAAATACCATCTTAAACGAAAGTTTTACGACAACTTAAAAGTACGGCATCTTATTCAATTTTCACTTATCAAAAATTTCACCTCATATTTAACGGGCACTTATTAAATTTTCTCGATCGTGGCGTGTATATTTTAAAATCCTTTGAAACTTTCAAGATTCATATCAAACAGTTCAAAGTTGAAAGGAAACAAATGTTGGGCGAATATTGTTCGTCATGAATGACGTGAATGTAATGAGCCACGTGACTTACGTCACGACCTGAAAAGAGCTCCAGCCTTGCAGCTGGCGCCCATTGCATTATTTGGCGAGACGGTCATAGTCTTCTGGGGTGCCAAATTTCCTCACAGCCAGCTTCGTATTCCTCGAAGTTAATTTATCTCCTCTTTGATAGTGTGGGAACGTTGTTGATCTGACAAGCGGTTATGTCGACAAATCCTCCGCATCCACCAGGTAACAACCAACCACCTTACCCATCACAGCAGCCTATGAGTCAATATCCTCCGCCAGCAATGATGAACTATGGTTCTGGTTACCCTCCGCCTTCCATCCAAGCTGCCTATCCGCCGGACGTTGAAACGGTAGCTTCCAACCCAGCTTTCCCTCCTCCGCCGACATACGAATCGGCTGTGGGGACGGGAGGCAAGCCAGCAGCCCCCAATGCATATGGAAATTACCCGTACCAAACACAACCTATTCCTTCGGCTCAACCGCCTCCACCGACCTACTCCTCGCCTGATGTGGAATATGGCTCATCGGAATTCTCTCCCATCGTCAGTTTTAACGACAAATCCATCAGGCTTGGTATGGTTGTCTTATTTTGTTCTGTTAAGACTGTGCAAGTTGTACTAAACGTGCTTGACCATCAGGGTTCCTCTTTCTAACGTCTTACGTCATGCAAGCTTTTGTTGTCTGACTGAGACACGAAATGTCGTCTTTCTGTTGTTTCATTAATCAGAAGTTTAATACGGTACACTTACAGTCTATATGTTTTAACCTTTAATTTTTATTTGATTTGATAAATGTGAAAGTGTCTTGTACTACAATTCATTTGATTTGCACAAATGAGGTTAATATTTAATTTATTTCCCATATGATCATGCAAGTAACAGATGTCCTTTCTAAGGGTCTTTTTACAAGAAGGAGGGTTACCCTAGCAAGCGGGTTATCCTAGCACTCTGACATTTCCTCTTTTTTTCTTAGTCGTGTCTAGGAGGCAGCTAGGGTTACCCGGGTAGGTGGGTTACCCTATCTGCATGCTGGGGTTAAAAATATATATATGTGTGTGTACATTTTGCATTTATAACAAGTTGACACAAATTTTAAGAACATGAAAAAAGTGCACAGAAAAGACCAAGGTGCAACAGACTGTTCAGCGCAGTGCCTCAAGCACTTTTTGAGTGTCAAGACATTGTGCATGCTCAAACTAGTGGTGTAGCTCACCTGTATTATAACTTGACAAAGTATGCACGGGAGAAAGGTGTGTGCTCTAAAGGAGTATATTAGATTCCAGCCAACCAATTTTATTGATAATCATTGCCCTCTCTTCGCTGGCTTTTGCTTGGTCGAGAAATAATGTATGCAAAAATATATTATCTAGCAGCTTTCTTTGCAGTTCTTTTCTTGAAGCCAAAACAAAAGATACATGTTGTTTCTCAAAACAATGAATGAAACGGGAGGGGAACCTGACTTGTAAGGGTGGTTCCTTCCTTCCAGCGTCAACCACCCAGATGATACCTATTTGTTCCAATACAGTGATTCACTAATTAGATCAGTGTTTTCCTTATGTTTTTCAAGTGTGATTACTTCATTCCCTTGTTGTAATACATTGCTTATTATTCTTAGATTATTTTTTAGAACATTTTCAATTCGATATTCAATTTTTATGAGAACGCTATTACCTTTTTAAGCTTTTTAATTTTTTAAACATTTTAGCGTATCTTTTAATGTAGTTAGTTTTTTATAGATATATATTATTTATACATGCTCTTTTTATTTTACATTATACAGGGCCCCCGTTGATACCAGTCCTGCGACTGAAGGGGTCACCCTGTTTAAATATCGATTATTATTATTATTATTATTATTATTATTATTATTATTATTATTATTATTATTATTATTATTATCGTCCTCACGTAATGTTTGCTTAGAGTCCTTAGGGCCGAGACCAAACCATGGTCCTGGGGCACTAGGGGATAGCCAGTTTTTAGCTTGATAGCACCCTCCTCAAAATGTGTGCTGTACCTAGCAAGGTTATCTTTTGTAGTTCACTGATGCTTAATTGGCCGGGAATTCTTCCAAGATAAGTTTCTAGTCCCTTTTTGATAGCTCCAAGTGCTCCAATGATAACTGGTATCGTTTCCGTTCTCATGCCCCACATTTGGCTTGTTTCGATTTCCAAGTCCTTATATTTGGATAGTTTTTCACTGACTTTCACGGATGTGTTTCTGTCTGATGGTACTGCCATGTCAATAAATTTACAGGTTTTCGTTTTGTGGTCTTTAATCACTATATCGGGTCTGTTGGCTGTTATTTTCCTGTCTGTGTGTATTGGCATGTCCCATAATATCGTGACATCCTCGTTTTCTGTAACTGTTTGCGGCTCGTGGTCATACCAGTTTTCTGATGTCTTTATATTATAGTTGTGACAGAGTTTCCAATGTATATACGCGGCTGCTTTATCGTGTCTGTGGGTATATTCTGTTTTCGCAAGTTCAGGACACCCAGACACGATATGGTCAATTGTTTCGTCGTATTTGTTACACATCCTGCATAGGGGGCTAGTACCGTCTTCGATAATGCTGGCGTGGTATGATCTGGTAGCTAGGCTTTGGTCTTGGGCTGCAATTATGAATCCTTCCGTTTCTGCCTTCAGTCCACTGCTTTTGAGCCACTGGTTGTTTTTGTGGTGGTCAACATCTGCCTCCTTTATTCTCTTTGGGTATCTTCCATGTAGGGCTTTGTTCTCCCACTGCTTTGTTAATTTTTCTTGGGTCTTATTTCGTGCCATTTGTTTGGTTCTCTTTGCATATTTGGTGGTTGTTTCTTCTGCTTGTTTATCTGGTATTGTTAGGTCTAGTTCTTGTTTGAATTGTTCTGCTTGCCTTTGTATAGAGTACAATTTCTTTCTGCCATCATGTTCTTGCACTAGTTCGATTAGGGCATCATCAGTGTTCTTTAGGTATGTATCGAGCCCTATCGTGGTTGTTTTGTAGGAGGCTTCTAATTGGATAAGACCCCTACCACCAGCATTTCTTGGGAGGTAGAGTCTGTCTACATCTGCTTTTGTGTGATGCATTTTTGATAGGGTGAGTAGTTTTCTTGTTTTTGTGTCTAACCTCTTGATTTCACTCATCTTCCAGTCGATTATGTTAAAACTGTAGGTCACCACTGGGATAGCTAAGGTGTTGATTGCCTCAAATCTATTGGCAGCATTGAGCTCCGTTTTTAGGACCATCCTTACTCTGCGGTAGTATTCCTTCCTCACTCTTTCTTTCATCTTGGCATGCTGTATACCATCACCTTCATCCACGCCAAGGTATTTATATGTGTTCTCTTGGTCTAGTTCCTTGATACAGGTGTCAATGTCAAGTTGTAAATCGGAAGTTTCTGTCAGCTTTCCTCTTTTGAATGTGGCTTTAGCGCATTTGTCCAGCCCGAATTCCATCTTGATATCATTGCTGAATGTCTTTACAATATTGAGTAGGCCGGTTTGCTGGCTGTCACTTTTTGCACATGTTTTTAGGTCGTCTATACAAAAGAGGTGGCTGATTGTTCTACCCTGGGCTTCATACCCATAAGTGGTTGCCTTTAGTGATGAGCTCAGTGGAGCAAGGGCAAGACAAAACAGGAGTGGAGAGAGAGAGTCTCCTTGAAAGATTCCACTTTTGATTTATTATTATTATTATTATTATTATTATTATCGTCCTCACGTAATGTTTGCTTAGAGTCCTTAGGGCCGAGACCAAACCATGGTCCTGGGGCACTAGGGGATAGCCAGTTTTTAGCTTGATAGCACCCTCCTCAAAATGTGTGCTGTACCTAGCAAGGTTATCTTATTATTATTACTATTATTATTATTATTATTATTATTATCATTATTATTATTATTATTAAAAACAGTAGCTGTTTATGGCATTGTTATTGTAATATACTTGGTACTAAAAATTTAAATCTCTTTTGTTTCTCTGTTTGCTGTATATAATTTGATCACAGGATTCATTCGGCGGGTGAGTATGTCATGAATATGATTATCCTTGTTAATATAATGTTAATTTCTAACATTACTAATGTGCAAGGTTCAAGTTAATATGGGTTGAAAAGTTGGGTAGAACAGCTGTGTAGATTGATTAATTAGCTCAGTGTCAATCTCAGTCACCCTTCTTTAGGACCCTGTTCAGGTAGGTACCAAACTTTTTATCACCTAATACCCTGAATTAATAATGGAAAAAGTTTGATTGAAAATGGCTATTTCAATTGAAGTGCTCAGCTGATTTATTAAACTTGATAGAGAAATTTTCAGAACTTTCCCTGTTTCATCATTTTGATCTGGCTTCTCAAAATATCTATATTTAAATACATTTTATAGAATTTGTTACCATGTCCACAAAATGTGATAAAAATGATCCCAGCTTGCAATAGCAATCACAAAAGATGTGTTTTGTTTTATTTTGGAGTTTTCAGTAGCGTCTGTTTTTGTTTTTGTTTTTTTAATACAGTTATCTGTCTTTACTCAGTTTCTTAAGCGAGGATTATTGTTAGGCTTTGAAATATTGAACAAAGGATGGATTACCATGCCTTTTTGAGTGAAAAATTTCGCTGTTTTGAAAGCCACCTGCAAATGAATAGCCATAGTAGATTTAGACTCCAAGTAACAGTTCCCAAAAGGTTATTTAAAGTAAAGATAGTTAATGATGGTTTTCAAATTATGTAGTACACCTTTTTTGCAGGTGTTTGCTGTCCTAATGCTACAACTGTTAACAACTGTGGCAGCTATTTGCTTGTTCCTATTCAGGTAAGAATGGAATGGTTATGGTTTGGTTATTATACACCACAGGCACTGCAGCTCAACCACTCAATCAGATGCAGAGTTCCATTGTCTCTCAAGACAGACAGACAGACAGACAGACAGAGACAGACAGAAAGACAGACAGGCACCACCAACAACAACAACACAAATTAAAGACCAGTTATAACCATATCTTTAATAACATTGATCATGTTCTATGTAACAATTATTCCCCAAGTGCACATTGGATATGAGATGGTAGATAACCAACAAGGCACGTAGCGTCGAGTTGGCTATAATCATCTCGTATCCAACAAGTGCGAGTGGAATATTATTAAAAACTCCCCCAAAATATAGAAAACTAGACTTAACGAATAATCAAAACATTCCCAAAAAATTATGCATTCAACCCTCCAAGTTAACTTTCTTCCTTAGTGGCCATTTGGCCACTGACTGTTCAGGTTTGGTCGCCAGTGAAAAATTTTAGTCGCCAAAATATATGCATAAATTAATAATTAATTAATAATAAATAATAATCTTATTATTATCTAACTGTATTATTAATAACATTTTCCTTGAACCACCAAGTAAATTGAAGTCCCGTTCAGTGAAAGAACTAGTGGGAGGCACGGTGGCCTCATGGTTAGTGCGCTCGTCTCTGGATCGAGCGGTCTGGGTTTAAGCCCTGGCTGGGGACATTGTGTTGTGTTCTTGGGCAAGACACTTTACTCTCACAGTGCCTCTCTCCACCCAGGTGTATAAATGGGTACCGGCGAACTTAATACTGGGGGTAACCCTGCGATGGACTAGCATCCCATCCAGGGGGGAGTAGAAATTAAATACTCCTGGTCGCTTCATGCTACAGAAACCGGGATAAGCTTCGGCCTGATGGGCCACTTGGCTCGCATGCAGACTTTACCTTCACCTCAGTGAAAGAACTACCTAATGTTGATTCAAATATGTTTTTATTGGAATGATTGATGATAAAATGAAATAGTTTCTGATCACAATGAAAAAGTACTATATTATTGCAACAGTGTTGTGAGTTGATCACAGTTCTCATTCAGTCATTTTAAATTGATTGGCTTTCACTTTCAATAAATCTTTTACAATGGTTATAATAATGCAAATGTACCTGCCTTCAAATAGCTCCATCGATTTACAAGTGACACCACAAATATCAAAAACCAAAGGTTCAGACTATCTTCATTATAAACTCTTGCTTGAATTTTTAATATTTTATAATCACACTTAAATGGTAACTTAGGAATGACTTGAGCACTCCAAACAATTCAAACTTTCATGCTATGAAATAAAGTTTTTTTTGTTTTTAATCTATACTAGTAATACATATTTACAAGTCTACAGCCAGCACACAGAAATCCATATTTCTGCATTAAAACTTAGAAACCACATGTGGTATGGACTTCAGATTGAAGAAATGGTCTTCTTGATCTTTTTGAGGATTTGAACCATTCCTTCACTGCTGGCGCTGGTTGTGAAATCAACCATCAAAAAGCGTGAGCATGTATGAATGAAACGTATGTTTACCGCCATTTTTCCCACGGAAATATTTGATGAAAATTGAGAAAAAAAGTCGCTTCACAAAACACAGAAATATTTGTGTATATCATTTATAATTCACACAACAGGAGCAGTGCAAACGACACAGATTATACCAAGTTAAAATAAGATACCTCATTCGCAGCTGAATGGCGGAAAGTTTTCCAATGTTTATCAAGGCGGCATCAAATTCTTGCTGAGACCATAAAGTGAACACTATTTTTGCCTTATCGCTTATGATCTTTTTTAAATGTTCAACCTTGTTTTCTGCTTGAATAAGCAAACGATATAAAACTTCATCAGAAAATGAAAGACTGTATTGAAATGGACAGAATTTAATATGTGAACCGTTTCACAAGTTTTAGGGCAATCACTAAGACGGATATTTTTTATCGATGAAATCTTTGACAATTTAAAAATAAACCCAGGTTCGTTCACACAAGTGAAATTTATTTACAACTGCGAGCTGCTTTTCATCACAGTTTTTTTTATTTATAGAATCCCCCGTGCTTGTGTTAACAAGTTTGCTGTAAAGTATTTTCGTGTCCACTGAAATAAAATACGTTTCTCAAATACATCTGGATGTTTCTCAAATATATTGTGGATCCTGTCACCGTCAAGCTTTCCAAGCTTTTGCAATTCCTCCTCTTTTCGATGGCAAATGACCGGATTGTGTGCGTTGTCTCACGCCTCCAGGTAAAATTGTCACCTGCCAAAGTTCAGTCGAGTGGAACGAATCTCGTCATGTCCCAAGCTCAACTGAATGCAATTCCTTGATCTTTGTTTACCGTGTAACATTTCATTTTATTCAGTCTTCATTTCTGTTGGTTAAAATCCCACAACAACTAGCTTTGTAAAGTGAATTCTTAATGCTCAGAACGTTTTTCTTTTCACTCCGGATGATAGTCCGCTCGAGCTCCTGACGTATAGCTCACGTTAATTTTAGTCGCCGAGCTGGCGACTTGCATTCTAATTTAGTCGCCAGCTCCAAAATTCTAGTCGCCATGGCGACTAAAATGGTTGCAACTTGGAGGGTTGGCATTACGCATTTGTAGAGCTTGGTATAACGGCTCATATACCATGATGGCTAAGCCAATGAAAACTCTTGAATTTCAGTTATCCAATGATCTAGTTTTCAATAATTTAAATTATTGTGAACTTGAAGTTGATGTTACTGTGATAAATCACTGACCATGACAAATCAGTATAAAAGCTGGTATTTTAAATGCTTGTAAGTGCTTCCTTGAAATGCTCTTTTTGATTGTGTTAAGTATTTACATTTATAGGTGTTTCCAAATGTGAAAAGTTTATAATATTTTTCATTTGTAGTGATAGAGTGAAAGGTTTTGCACAGAACAACTTGGGCTTGTACATTTCAGCATAGTAAGTACAGTCTAGTGACTAACTAAAGGTAGAATAACTTTAATTATTTATCATATGGCTAACTCTGCAAGCAGGCAAGTCCTGTGCTGTGATTGGCTACCTGAGCGGGCAATATGGGGCTGTCTTACCTATTCAGGATTACCCCCTGTTTTCGGCAAGAAAATAGTGTTCATTATGTCATGTAATAAATCCTTTATTGACCAAGCTTGTCTATTGGGTTCCTCTTTCTAAAATTATTATGTCACGACATGTATTACCGTACCCAGAGTGGTAACTATGGGTACCTGCCATGCTGAGTTAACAATGGAAAGAGAGACCAGGGATGAAAGAAACTAAAAAGACATCATTGAAAGAAAGAAGCTCCAGTTTTGCGATATACAAGCATCATTCTCTCATTTTATTGTTGTTTTCAGTGTGGTCTTCATTGTACTGTATTTTGTTCTGGTGTGCTGTGAAGGAGTGAGGTTAGTTTCAATCAGTTTTGTCACCTTCAGAATACAAAAAAAAAAAATACTCGGTTGGAATTTTCTGCAAATGCTGTTACATAGATAGGAACATAGTCTCAAATGAAATTGTGCTTCTCCATTAACCAGTCAAGAATAGTGTACTCTTGAGTTGTTTAGACTGTTTGTCTTTAGGCCCTTAGATGTAAAAATATAGAGTGTACATGATTGTATGTTAATTAATGCTTATTATAATTTTTTTTTTAGGAGAAGCTACCCATCCAATGTCATTTTGTTGGCACTATTTGTAAGTACAAGTTAAGTAATGAAAAAAATATTAAATGAAGCCCATATTTATGTTTAGAGAACTTATTTTATACTAACATAAATGATATCATTCTTTAGTATGTAAACAAAGCATTGTTGCCAAATGGCTTTGTTGTTCTTGACAGTGAACAGTGATTTACTTTTCATTTCTTTTAGACTTTGTCTTTGTCTTATCTTGTTGGAGTAATTTCCAGGTATGGCAAATTTTAGAATGAAATTATTAGCGTCATGTTATAGGTATTCAATTTGTGGTAGTAACATTTTTCGTGGTTCAAAAATATCTGAGTTGTGAAAGGGTTTGAGTCTGCATGCGAGCCAAGTGGCCCATCAGGCTGAAGCTTATCCCAGTTTCTGTAACATGAAGCAATTAGGAGTATTTCTACTCCCGCCTGGATGGGATGCAAGTCCATTGCAGGGTCACCCTCCGGTATTTAATTTGTTGGTACCCATTTATACACCAGGGTGGAGAGAGGCACTGTGATAGTTAAGTGTCTTGCCCAAGAACACAACACTATGTTCCCGGCCGGGGCTTGAACCTGAACTGCTTGATCGGGAGACAAGTGCACTAACCATGAGGCCACAGCGCCTCCCAGAAAGGGTTTGAGTGGTATTAATTAGATATAATCTAGGAAATTATGTTGTGTTGTCTAAGACAAGTGCTGGAAAGGATAGTGTAACCTCAATGGTAGTAATTATGTTTAACTCCGTACTTGACAACTGTGCTCTACATCACTTGTATAAATCTGTTACAGACATCTGGATGTTTTCATGGTGAAGCTGTTTTCTGTGGCTGCTCTCACTTGGTGTTTGCTTTTATTTTATAAGGTTCTGCCCAACTCTCAAATTTCTTTTTGGGACTTTAGTTCTGTTATAAACGTTAATTCTCAAAGCTTAGTCAAATGACCATACTGAGCTGAAGCATTGTTATTAGCAAAATACAGTGTATGTTACTAGCAAAATAAAAAAATTGAATATTTGAATTTAATGGGTTTGAAAATGTTAAATTCAAATATTCTATTTTTTATTTTGCTAGTAACATATTTTGCTAATAACAATGCTTCAGCTCAGTATGGTCATTTGAGTAAGCTTTGAGAATTAATGTTTATAGAAGAACTAAAATCCCAAAAAGAAATATGAAAGTTGGGCAGAACCTTTAAATTAATTATAGATGGCATGGAAAGAAGGAGAATCCAAGCCTCCTTTATTGGAGTGCCCTACATTGAACATTTGATTTCTGTACCTTCAGCTTCCATGAGACAAACATTGTGCTGATCATGATGGGTGTCACAACTGTAAGTAACTATAATTAATTAATTTGTCCATTTGATGCCGTCCTATTTAAAAAGGTTAAGCTAAGATGTGCTAACTTCACAGTGCTATCAGGGTGCTCAGAAGTTTTTCAAGGCTTGGTGATTCTGCTGTTGGGCACGTGGATTCCCTCCTTTGCTTGCCTGATGGGCAAGTAAAAATCTTTGGGACAAGTTTGTAAAGAAATTCAAATTAAAGATGTATTGTAAGAGATATAATTATTGTATTAAATTATTCATTCAATTTTGTATTGATTTTAAAATCATGCTAGTAAGGAATTTTTTGGCAACTAGTGTAAATGACTTTTGGGGTAGGACATTGTTGATAGTTATAGGGCTGCAAGGGCAAGCTTGTAAATTTGGTTTTCTTTGCACCCGGGCGGCAGTTAGAGGTAAAGTGAAATGGCTTCAAGTTGATGATGTTTTATTGTATTTCTTTCAGCTTGTGTGTGCTTCTGTCATGATCTTTGCCTGTCAGACCAAGGTGAGACTTTATGCAAGTCAAATTATATTTCTCTCTAGATTTTACAATGTAGGTCTAGACATGAAACCATGATGGTCTGTGTGACCATTCAAA
>NW_028301540.1:33280000-33295526 GCF_042242905.1 Orbicella faveolata
TAGGGTTAGGGTTAGGGTTAGGGTTAGGGTTAGGGTTAGGGTTAGGGTTAGGGTTAGGGTTAGGGTTTAGGGTTAGGGTTAGGGTTAGGGTTAGGGTTAGGGTTAGGGTTAGGGTTAGGGTTAGGGTTAGGGTTAGGGTTAGGGTTAGGGTTAGGGTTAGGGTTAGGGTTAGGGTTAGGGTTAGGGTTAGGGTTAGGGTTAGGGTTAGGGTTAGGGTTAGGGTTAGGGTTAGGGTTAGGGTTAGGGTTAGGGTTAGGGTTAGGGTTAGGGTTAGGGTTAGGGTTAGGGTTAGGGTTAGGGTTAGGGTTAGGGTTAGGGTTAGGGTTAGGGTTAGGGTTAGGGTTAGGGTTAGGGTTAGGGTTAGGGTTAGGGTTAGGGTTAGGGTTAGGGTTAGGGTTAGGGTTAGGGTTAGGGTTAGGGTTAGGGTTAGGGTTAGGGTTAGGGTTAGGGTTAGGGTTAGGGTTAGGGTTAGGGTTAGGGTTAGGGTTAGGGTTAGGGTTAGGGTTAGGGTTAGGGTTAGGGTTAGGGTTAGGGTTAGGGTTAGGGTTAGGGTTAGGGTTAGGGTTAGGGTTAGGGTTAGGGTTAGGGTTAGGGTTAGGGTTAGGGTTAGGGTTAGGGTTAGGGTTAGGGTTAGGGTTAGGGTTAGGGTTAGGGTTAGGGTTAGGGTTAGGGTTAGGGTTAGGGTTAGGGTTAGGGTTAGGGTTAGGGTTAGGGTTAGGGTTAGGGTTAGGGTTAGGGTTAGGGTTAGGGTTAGGGTTAGGGTTAGGGTTAGGGTTAGGGTTAGGGTTAGGGTTAGGGTTAGGGTTAGGGTTAGGGTTAGGGTTAGGGTTAGGGTTAGGGTTAGGGTTAGGGTTAGGGTTAGGGTTAGGGTTAGGGTTAGGGTTAGGGTTAGGGTTAGGGTTAGGGTTAGGGTTAGGGTTAGGGTTAGGGTTAGGGTTAGGGTTAGGGTTAGGGTTAGGGTTAGGGTTAGGGTTAGGGTTAGGGTTAGGGTTAGGGTTAGGGTTAGGGTTAGGGTTAGGGTTAGGGTTAGGGTTAGGGTTAGGGTTAGGGTTAGGGTTAGGGTTAGGGTTAGGGTTAGGGTTAGGGTTAGGGTTAGGGTTAGGGTTAGGGTTAGGGTTAGGGTTAGGGTTAGGGTTAGGGTTAGGGTTAGGGTTAGGGTTAGGGTTAGGGTTAGGGTTAGGGTTAGGGTTAGGGTTAGGGTTAGGGTTAGGGTTAGGGTTAGGGTTAGGGTTAGGGTTAGGGTTAGGGTTAGGGTTAGGGTTAGGGTTAGGGTTAGGGTTAGGGTTAGGGTTAGGGTTAGGGTTAGGGTTAGGGTTAGGGTTAGGGTTAGGGTTAGGGTTAGGGTTAGGGTTAGGGTTAGGGTTAGGGTTAGGGTTAGGGTTAGGGTTAGGGTTAGGGTTAGGGTTAGGGTTAGGGTTAGGGTTAGGGTTAGGGTTAGGGTTAGGGTTAGGGTTAGGGTTAGGGTTAGGGTTAGGGTTAGGGTTAGGGTTAGGGTTAGGGTTAGGGTTAGGGTTAGGGTTAGGGTTAGGGTTAGGGTTAGGGTTAGGGTTAGGGTTAGGGTTAGGGTTAGGGTTAGGGTTAGGGTTAGGGTTAGGGTTAGGGTTAGGGTTAGGGTTAGGGTTAGGGTTAGGGTTAGGGTTAGGGTTAGGGTTAGGGTTAGGGTTAGGGTTAGGGTTAGGGTTAGGGTTAGGGTTAGGGTTAGGGTTAGGGTTAGGGTTAGGGTTAGGGTTAGGGTTAGGGTTAGGGTTAGGGTTAGGGTTAGGGTTAGGGTTAGGGTTAGGGTTAGGGTTAGGGTTAGGGTTAGGGTTAGGGTTAGGGTTAGGGTTAGGGTTAGGGTTAGGGTTAGGGTTAGGGTTAGGGTTAGGGTTAGGGTTAGGGTTAGGGTTAGGGTTAGGGTTAGGGTTAGGGTTAGGGTTAGGGTTAGGGTTAGGGTTAGGGTTAGGGTTAGGGTTAGGGTTAGGGTTAGGGTTAGGGTTAGGGTTAGGGTTAGGGTTAGGGTTAGGGTTAGGGTTAGGGTTAGGGTTAGGGTTAGGGTTAGGGTTAGGGTTAGGGTTAGGGTTAGGGTTAGGGTTAGGGTTAGGGTTAGGGTTAGGGTTAGGGTTAGGGTTAGGGTTAGGGTTAGGGTTAGGGTTAGGGTTAGGGTTAGGGTTAGGGTTAGGGTTAGGGTTAGGGTTAGGGTTAGGGTTAGGGTTAGGGTTAGGGTTAGGGTTAGGGTTAGGGTTAGGGTTAGGGTTAGGGTTAGGGTTAGGGTTAGGGTTAGGGTTAGGGTTAGGGTTAGGGTTAGGGTTAGGGTTAGGGTTAGGGTTAGGGTTAGGGTTAGGGTTAGGGTTAGGGTTAGGGTTAGGGTTAGGGTTAGGGTTAGGGTTAGGGTTAGGGTTAGGGTTAGGGTTAGGGTTAGGGTTAGGGTTAGGGTTAGGGTTAGGGTTAGGGTTAGGGTTAGGGTTAGGGTTAGGGTTAGGGTTAGGGTTAGGGTTAGGGTTAGGGTTAGGGTTAGGGTTAGGGTTAGGGTTAGGGTTAGGGTTAGGGTTAGGGTTAGGGTTAGGGTTAGGGTTAGGGTTAGGGTTAGGGTTAGGGTTAGGGTTAGGGTTAGGGTTAGGGTTAGGGTTAGGGTTAGGGTTAGGGTTAGGGTTAGGGTTAGGGTTAGGGTTAGGGTTAGGGTTAGGGTTAGGGTTAGGGTTAGGGTTAGGGTTAGGGTTAGGGTTAGGGTTAGGGTTAGGGTTAGGGTTAGGGTTAGGGTTAGGGTTAGGGTTAGGGTTAGGGTTAGGGTTAGGGTTAGGGTTAGGGTTAGGGTTAGGGTTAGGGTTAGGGTTAGGGTTAGGGTTAGGGTTAGGGTTAGGGTTAGGGTTAGGGTTAGGGTTAGGGTTAGGGTTAGGGTTAGGGTTAGGGTTAGGGTTAGGGTTAGGGTTAGGGTTAGGGTTAGGGTTAGGGTTAGGGTTAGGGTTAGGGTTAGGGTTAGGGTTAGGGTTAGGGTTAGGGTTAGGGTTAGGGTTAGGGTTAGGGTTAGGGTTAGGGTTAGGGTTAGGGTTAGGGTTAGGGTTAGGGTTAGGGTTAGGGTTAGGGTTAGGGTTAGGGTTAGGGTTAGGGTTAGGGTTAGGGTTAGGGTTAGGGTTAGGGTTAGGGTTAGGGTTAGGGTTAGGGTTAGGGTTAGGGTTAGGGTTAGGGTTAGGGTTAGGGTTAGGGTTAGGGTTAGGGTTAGGGTTAGGGTTAGGGTTAGGGTTAGGGTTAGGGTTAGGGTTAGGGTTAGGGTTAGGGTTAGGGTTAGGGTTAGGGTTAGGGTTAGGGTTAGGGTTAGGGTTAGGGTTAGGGTTAGGGTTAGGGTTAGGGTTAGGGTTAGGGTTAGGGTTAGGGTTAGGGTTAGGGTTAGGGTTAGGGTTAGGGTTAGGGTTAGGGTTAGGGTTAGGGTTAGGGTTAGGGTTAGGGTTAGGGTTAGGGTTAGGGTTAGGGTTAGGGTTAGGGTTAGGGTTAGGGTTAGGGTTAGGGTTAGGGTTAGGGTTAGGGTTAGGGTTAGGGTTAGGGTTAGGGTTAGGGTTAGGGTTAGGGTTAGGGTTAGGGTTAGGGTTAGGGTTAGGGTTAGGGTTAGGGTTAGGGTTAGGGTTAGGGTTAGGGTTAGGGTTAGGGTTAGGGTTAGGGTTAGGGTTAGGGTTAGGGTTAGGGTTAGGGTTAGGGTTAGGGTTAGGGTTAGGGTTAGGGTTAGGGTTAGGGTTAGGGTTAGGGTTAGGGTTAGGGTTAGGGTTAGGGTTAGGGTTAGGGTTAGGGTTAGGGTTAGGGTTAGGGTTAGGGTTAGGGTTAGGGTTAGGGTTAGGGTTAGGGTTAGGGTTAGGGTTAGGGTTAGGGTTAGGGTTAGGGTTAGGGTTAGGGTTAGGGTTAGGGTTAGGGTTAGGGTTAGGGTTAGGGTTAGGGTTAGGGTTAGGGTTAGGGTTAGGGTTAGGGTTAGGGTTAGGGTTAGGGTTAGGGTTAGGGTTAGGGTTAGGGTTAGGGTTAGGGTTAGGGTTAGGGTTAGGGTTAGGGTTAGGGTTAGGGTTAGGGTTAGGGTTAGGGTTAGGGTTAGGGTTAGGGTTAGGGTTAGGGTTAGGGTTAGGGTTAGGGTTAGGGTTAGGGTTAGGGTTAGGGTTAGGGTTAGGGTTAGGGTTAGGGTTAGGGTTAGGGTTAGGGTTAGGGTTAGGGTTAGGGTTAGGGTTAGGGTTAGGGTTAGGGTTAGGGTTAGGGTTAGGGTTAGGGTTAGGGTTAGGGTTAGGGTTAGGGTTAGGGTTAGGGTTAGGGTTAGGGTTAGGGTTAGGGTTAGGGTTAGGGTTAGGGTTAGGGTTAGGGTTAGGGTTAGGGTTAGGGTTAGGGTTAGGGTTAGGGTTAGGGTTAGGGTTAGGGTTAGGGTTAGGGTTAGGGTTAGGGTTAGGGTTAGGGTTAGGGTTAGGGTTAGGGTTAGGGTTAGGGTTAGGGTTAGGGTTAGGGTTAGGGTTAGGGTTAGGGTTAGGGTTAGGGTTAGGGTTAGGGTTAGGGTTAGGGTTAGGGTTAGGGTTAGGGTTAGGGTTAGGGTTAGGGTTAGGGTTAGGGTTAGGGTTAGGGTTAGGGTTAGGGTTAGGGTTAGGGTTAGGGTTAGGGTTAGGGTTAGGGTTAGGGTTAGGGTTAGGGTTAGGGTTAGGGTTAGGGTTAGGGTTAGGGTTAGGGTTAGGGTTAGGGTTAGGGTTAGGGTTAGGGTTAGGGTTAGGGTTAGGGTTAGGGTTAGGGTTAGGGTTAGGGTTAGGGTTAGGGTTAGGGTTAGGGTTAGGGTTAGGGTTAGGGTTAGGGTTAGGGTTAGGGTTAGGGTTAGGGTTAGGGTTAGGGTTAGGGTTAGGGTTAGGGTTAGGGTTAGGGTTAGGGTTAGGGTTAGGGTTAGGGTTAGGGTTAGGGTTAGGGTTAGGGTTAGGGTTAGGGTTAGGGTTAGGGTTAGGGTTAGGGTTAGGGTTAGGGTTAGGGTTAGGGTTAGGGTTAGGGTTAGGGTTAGGGTTAGGGTTAGGGTTAGGGTTAGGGTTAGGGTTAGGGTTAGGGTTAGGGTTAGGGTTAGGGTTAGGGTTAGGGTTAGGGTTAGGGTTAGGGTTAGGGTTAGGGTTAGGGTTAGGGTTAGGGTTAGGGTTAGGGTTAGGGTTAGGGTTAGGGTTAGGGTTAGGGTTAGGGTTAGGGTTAGGGTTAGGGTTAGGGTTAGGGTTAGGGTTAGGGTTAGGGTTAGGGTTAGGGTTAGGGTTAGGGTTAGGGTTAGGGTTAGGGTTAGGGTTAGGGTTAGGGTTAGGGTTAGGGTTAGGGTTAGGGTTAGGGTTAGGGTTAGGGTTAGGGTTAGGGTTAGGGTTAGGGTTAGGGTTAGGGTTAGGGTTAGGGTTAGGGTTAGGGTTAGGGTTAGGGTTAGGGTTAGGGTTAGGGTTAGGGTTAGGGTTAGGGTTAGGGTTAGGGTTAGGGTTAGGGTTAGGGTTAGGGTTAGGGTTAGGGTTAGGGTTAGGGTTAGGGTTAGGGTTAGGGTTAGGGTTAGGGTTAGGGTTAGGGTTAGGGTTAGGGTTAGGGTTAGGGTTAGGGTTAGGGTTAGGGTTAGGGTTAGGGTTAGGGTTAGGGTTAGGGTTAGGGTTAGGGTTAGGGTTAGGGTTAGGGTTAGGGTTAGGGTTAGGGTTAGGGTTAGGGTTAGGGTTAGGGTTAGGGTTAGGGTTAGGGTTAGGGTTAGGGTTAGGGTTAGGGTTAGGGTTAGGGTTAGGGTTAGGGTTAGGGTTAGGGTTAGGGTTAGGGTTAGGGTTAGGGTTAGGGTTAGGGTTAGGGTTAGGGTTAGGGTTAGGGTTAGGGTTAGGGTTAGGGTTAGGGTTAGGGTTAGGGTTAGGGTTAGGGTTAGGGTTAGGGTTAGGGTTAGGGTTAGGGTTAGGGTTAGGGTTAGGGTTAGGGTTAGGGTTAGGGTTAGGGTTAGGGTTAGGGTTAGGGTTAGGGTTAGGGTTAGGGTTAGGGTTAGGGTTAGGGTTAGGGTTAGGGTTAGGGTTAGGGTTAGGGTTAGGGTTAGGGTTAGGGTTAGGGTTAGGGTTAGGGTTAGGGTTAGGGTTAGGGTTAGGGTTAGGGTTAGGGTTAGGGTTAGGGTTAGGGTTAGGGTTAGGGTTAGGGTTAGGGTTAGGGTTAGGGTTAGGGTTAGGGTTAGGGTTAGGGTTAGGGTTAGGGTTAGGGTTAGGGTTAGGGTTAGGGTTAGGGTTAGGGTTAGGGTTAGGGTTAGGGTTAGGGTTAGGGTTAGGGTTAGGGTTAGGGTTAGGGTTAGGGTTAGGGTTAGGGTTAGGGTTAGGGTTAGGGTTAGGGTTAGGGTTAGGGTTAGGGTTAGGGTTAGGGTTAGGGTTAGGGTTAGGGTTAGGGTTAGGGTTAGGGTTAGGGTTAGGGTTAGGGTTAGGGTTAGGGTTAGGGTTAGGGTTAGGGTTAGGGTTAGGGTTAGGGTTAGGGTTAGGGTTAGGGTTAGGGTTAGGGTTAGGGTTAGGGTTAGGGTTAGGGTTAGGGTTAGGGTTAGGGTTAGGGTTAGGGTTAGGGTTAGGGTTAGGGTTAGGGTTAGGGTTAGGGTTAGGGTTAGGGTTAGGGTTAGGGTTAGGGTTAGGGTTAGGGTTAGGGTTAGGGTTAGGGTTAGGGTTAGGGTTAGGGTTAGGGTTAGGGTTAGGGTTAGGGTTAGGGTTAGGGTTAGGGTTAGGGTTAGGGTTAGGGTTAGGGTTAGGGTTAGGGTTAGGGTTAGGGTTAGGGTTAGGGTTAGGGTTAGGGTTAGGGTTAGGGTTAGGGTTAGGGTTAGGGTTAGGGTTAGGGTTAGGGTTAGGGTTAGGGTTAGGGTTAGGGTTAGGGTTAGGGTTAGGGTTAGGGTTAGGGTTAGGGTTAGGGTTAGGGTTAGGGTTAGGGTTAGGGTTAGGGTTAGGGTTAGGGTTAGGGTTAGGGTTAGGGTTAGGGTTAGGGTTAGGGTTAGGGTTAGGGTTAGGGTTAGGGTTAGGGTTAGGGTTAGGGTTAGGGTTAGGGTTAGGGTTAGGGTTAGGGTTAGGGTTAGGGTTAGGGTTAGGGTTAGGGTTAGGGTTAGGGTTAGGGTTAGGGTTAGGGTTAGGGTTAGGGTTAGGGTTAGGGTTAGGGTTAGGGTTAGGGTTAGGGTTAGGGTTAGGGTTAGGGTTAGGGTTAGGGTTAGGGTTAGGGTTAGGGTTAGGGTTAGGGTTAGGGTTAGGGTTAGGGTTAGGGTTAGGGTTAGGGTTAGGGTTAGGGTTAGGGTTAGGGTTAGGGTTAGGGTTAGGGTTAGGGTTAGGGTTAGGGTTAGGGTTAGGGTTAGGGTTAGGGTTAGGGTTAGGGTTAGGGTTAGGGTTAGGGTTAGGGTTAGGGTTAGGGTTAGGGTTAGGGTTAGGGTTAGGGTTAGGGTTAGGGTTAGGGTTAGGGTTAGGGTTAGGGTTAGGGTTAGGGTTAGGGTTAGGGTTAGGGTTAGGGTTAGGGTTAGGGTTAGGGTTAGGGTTAGGGTTAGGGTTAGGGTTAGGGTTAGGGTTAGGGTTAGGGTTAGGGTTAGGGTTAGGGTTAGGGTTAGGGTTAGGGTTAGGGTTAGGGTTAGGGTTAGGGTTAGGGTTAGGGTTAGGGTTAGGGTTAGGGTTAGGGTTAGGGTTAGGGTTAGGGTTAGGGTTAGGGTTAGGGTTAGGGTTAGGGTTAGGGTTAGGGTTAGGGTTAGGGTTAGGGTTAGGGTTAGGGTTAGGGTTAGGGTTAGGGTTAGGGTTAGGGTTAGGGTTAGGGTTAGGGTTAGGGTTAGGGTTAGGGTTAGGGTTAGGGTTAGGGTTAGGGTTAGGGTTAGGGTTAGGGTTAGGGTTAGGGTTAGGGTTAGGGTTAGGGTTAGGGTTAGGGTTAGGGTTAGGGTTAGGGTTAGGGTTAGGGTTAGGGTTAGGGTTAGGGTTAGGGTTAGGGTTAGGGTTAGGGTTAGGGTTAGGGTTAGGGTTAGGGTTAGGGTTAGGGTTAGGGTTAGGGTTAGGGTTAGGGTTAGGGTTAGGGTTAGGGTTAGGGTTAGGGTTAGGGTTAGGGTTAGGGTTAGGGTTAGGGTTAGGGTTAGGGTTAGGGTTAGGGTTAGGGTTAGGGTTAGGGTTAGGGTTAGGGTTAGGGTTAGGGTTAGGGTTAGGGTTAGGGTTAGGGTTAGGGTTAGGGTTAGGGTTAGGGTTAGGGTTAGGGTTAGGGTTAGGGTTAGGGTTAGGGTTAGGGTTAGGGTTAGGGTTAGGGTTAGGGTTAGGGTTAGGGTTAGGGTTAGGGTTAGGGTTAGGGTTAGGGTTAGGGTTAGGGTTAGGGTTAGGGTTAGGGTTAGGGTTAGGGTTAGGGTTAGGGTTAGGGTTAGGGTTAGGGTTAGGGTTAGGGTTAGGGTTAGGGTTAGGGTTAGGGTTAGGGTTAGGGTTAGGGTTAGGGTTAGGGTTAGGGTTAGGGTTAGGGTTAGGGTTAGGGTTAGGGTTAGGGTTAGGGTTAGGGTTAGGGTTAGGGTTAGGGTTAGGGTTAGGGTTAGGGTTAGGGTTAGGGTTAGGGTTAGGGTTAGGGTTAGGGTTAGGGTTAGGGTTAGGGTTAGGGTTAGGGTTAGGGTTAGGGTTAGGGTTAGGGTTAGGGTTAGGGTTAGGGTTAGGGTTAGGGTTAGGGTTAGGGTTAGGGTTAGGGTTAGGGTTAGGGTTAGGGTTAGGGTTAGGGTTAGGGTTAGGGTTAGGGTTAGGGTTAGGGTTAGGGTTAGGGTTAGGGTTAGGGTTAGGGTTAGGGTTAGGGTTAGGGTTAGGGTTAGGGTTAGGGTTAGGGTTAGGGTTAGGGTTAGGGTTAGGGTTAGGGTTAGGGTTAGGGTTAGGGTTAGGGTTAGGGTTAGGGTTAGGGTTAGGGTTAGGGTTAGGGTTAGGGTTAGGGTTAGGGTTAGGGTTAGGGTTAGGGTTAGGGTTAGGGTTAGGGTTAGGGTTAGGGTTAGGGTTAGGGTTAGGGTTAGGGTTAGGGTTAGGGTTAGGGTTAGGGTTAGGGTTAGGGTTAGGGTTAGGGTTAGGGTTAGGGTTAGGGTTAGGGTTAGGGTTAGGGTTAGGGTTAGGGTTAGGGTTAGGGTTAGGGTTAGGGTTAGGGTTAGGGTTAGGGTTAGGGTTAGGGTTAGGGTTAGGGTTAGGGTTAGGGTTAGGGTTAGGGTTAGGGTTAGGGTTAGGGTTAGGGTTAGGGTTAGGGTTAGGGTTAGGGTTAGGGTTAGGGTTAGGGTTAGGGTTAGGGTTAGGGTTAGGGTTAGGGTTAGGGTTAGGGTTAGGGTTAGGGTTAGGGTTAGGGTTAGGGTTAGGGTTAGGGTTAGGGTTAGGGTTAGGGTTAGGGTTAGGGTTAGGGTTAGGGTTAGGGTTAGGGTTAGGGTTAGGGTTAGGGTTAGGGTTAGGGTTAGGGTTAGGGTTAGGGTTAGGGTTAGGGTTAGGGTTAGGGTTAGGGTTAGGGTTAGGGTTAGGGTTAGGGTTAGGGTTAGGGTTAGGGTTAGGGTTAGGGTTAGGGTTAGGGTTAGGGTTAGGGTTAGGGTTAGGGTTAGGGTTAGGGTTAGGGTTAGGGTTAGGGTTAGGGTTAGGGTTAGGGTTAGGGTTAGGGTTAGGGTTAGGGTTAGGGTTAGGGTTAGGGTTAGGGTTAGGGTTAGGGTTAGGGTTAGGGTTAGGGTTAGGGTTAGGGTTAGGGTTAGGGTTAGGGTTAGGGTTAGGGTTAGGGTTAGGGTTAGGGTTAGGGTTAGGGTTAGGGTTAGGGTTAGGGTTAGGGTTAGGGTTAGGGTTAGGGTTAGGGTTAGGGTTAGGGTTAGGGTTAGGGTTAGGGTTAGGGTTAGGGTTAGGGTTAGGGTTAGGGTTAGGGTTAGGGTTAGGGTTAGGGTTAGGGTTAGGGTTAGGGTTAGGGTTAGGGTTAGGGTTAGGGTTAGGGTTAGGGTTAGGGTTAGGGTTAGGGTTAGGGTTAGGGTTAGGGTTAGGGTTAGGGTTAGGGTTAGGGTTAGGGTTAGGGTTAGGGTTAGGGTTAGGGTTAGGGTTAGGGTTAGGGTTAGGGTTAGGGTTAGGGTTAGGGTTAGGGTTAGGGTTAGGGTTAGGGTTAGGGTTAGGGTTAGGGTTAGGGTTAGGGTTAGGGTTAGGGTTAGGGTTAGGGTTAGGGTTAGGGTTAGGGTTAGGGTTAGGGTTAGGGTTAGGGTTAGGGTTAGGGTTAGGGTTAGGGTTAGGGTTAGGGTTAGGGTTAGGGTTAGGGTTAGGGTTAGGGTTAGGGTTAGGGTTAGGGTTAGGGTTAGGGTTAGGGTTAGGGTTAGGGTTAGGGTTAGGGTTAGGGTTAGGGTTAGGGTTAGGGTTAGGGTTAGGGTTAGGGTTAGGGTTAGGGTTAGGGTTAGGGTTAGGGTTAGGGTTAGGGTTAGGGTTAGGGTTAGGGTTAGGGTTAGGGTTAGGGTTAGGGTTAGGGTTAGGGTTAGGGTTAGGGTTAGGGTTAGGGTTAGGGTTAGGGTTAGGGTTAGGGTTAGGGTTAGGGTTAGGGTTAGGGTTAGGGTTAGGGTTAGGGTTAGGGTTAGGGTTAGGGTTAGGGTTAGGGTTAGGGTTAGGGTTAGGGTTAGGGTTAGGGTTAGGGTTAGGGTTAGGGTTAGGGTTAGGGTTAGGGTTAGGGTTAGGGTTAGGGTTAGGGTTAGGGTTAGGGTTAGGGTTAGGGTTAGGGTTAGGGTTAGGGTTAGGGTTAGGGTTAGGGTTAGGGTTAGGGTTAGGGTTAGGGTTAGGGTTAGGGTTAGGGTTAGGGTTAGGGTTAGGGTTAGGGTTAGGGTTAGGGTTAGGGTTAGGGTTAGGGTTAGGGTTAGGGTTAGGGTTAGGGTTAGGGTTAGGGTTAGGGTTAGGGTTAGGGTTAGGGTTAGGGTTAGGGTTAGGGTTAGGGTTAGGGTTAGGGTTAGGGTTAGGGTTAGGGTTAGGGTTAGGGTTAGGGTTAGGGTTAGGGTTAGGGTTAGGGTTAGGGTTAGGGTTAGGGTTAGGGTTAGGGTTAGGGTTAGGGTTAGGGTTAGGGTTAGGGTTAGGGTTAGGGTTAGGGTTAGGGTTAGGGTTAGGGTTAGGGTTAGGGTTAGGGTTAGGGTTAGGGTTAGGGTTAGGGTTAGGGTTAGGGTTAGGGTTAGGGTTAGGGTTAGGGTTAGGGTTAGGGTTAGGGTTAGGGTTAGGGTTAGGGTTAGGGTTAGGGTTAGGGTTAGGGTTAGGGTTAGGGTTAGGGTTAGGGTTAGGGTTAGGGTTAGGGTTAGGGTTAGGGTTAGGGTTAGGGTTAGGGTTAGGGTTAGGGTTAGGGTTAGGGTTAGGGTTAGGGTTAGGGTTAGGGTTAGGGTTAGGGTTAGGGTTAGGGTTAGGGTTAGGGTTAGGGTTAGGGTTAGGGTTAGGGTTAGGGTTAGGGTTAGGGTTAGGGTTAGGGTTAGGGTTAGGGTTAGGGTTAGGGTTAGGGTTAGGGTTAGGGTTAGGGTTAGGGTTAGGGTTAGGGTTAGGGTTAGGGTTAGGGTTAGGGTTAGGGTTAGGGTTAGGGTTAGGGTTAGGGTTAGGGTTAGGGTTAGGGTTAGGGTTAGGGTTAGGGTTAGGGTTAGGGTTAGGGTTAGGGTTAGGGTTAGGGTTAGGGTTAGGGTTAGGGTTAGGGTTAGGGTTAGGGTTAGGGTTAGGGTTAGGGTTAGGGTTAGGGTTAGGGTTAGGGTTAGGGTTAGGGTTAGGGTTAGGGTTAGGGTTAGGGTTAGGGTTAGGGTTAGGGTTAGGGTTAGGGTTAGGGTTAGGGTTAGGGTTAGGGTTAGGGTTAGGGTTAGGGTTAGGGTTAGGGTTAGGGTTAGGGTTAGGGTTAGGGTTAGGGTTAGGGTTAGGGTTAGGGTTAGGGTTAGGGTTAGGGTTAGGGTTAGGGTTAGGGTTAGGGTTAGGGTTAGGGTTAGGGTTAGGGTTAGGGTTAGGGTTAGGGTTAGGGTTAGGGTTAGGGTTAGGGTTAGGGTTAGGGTTAGGGTTAGGGTTAGGGTTAGGGTTAGGGTTAGGGTTAGGGTTAGGGTTAGGGTTAGGGTTAGGGTTAGGGTTAGGGTTAGGGTTAGGGTTAGGGTTAGGGTTAGGGTTAGGGTTAGGGTTAGGGTTAGGGTTAGGGTTAGGGTTAGGGTTAGGGTTAGGGTTAGGGTTAGGGTTAGGGTTAGGGTTAGGGTTAGGGTTAGGGTTAGGGTTAGGGTTAGGGTTAGGGTTAGGGTTAGGGTTAGGGTTAGGGTTAGGGTTAGGGTTAGGGTTAGGGTTAGGGTTAGGGTTAGGGTTAGGGTTAGGGTTAGGGTTAGGGTTAGGGTTAGGGTTAGGGTTAGGGTTAGGGTTAGGGTTAGGGTTAGGGTTAGGGTTAGGGTTAGGGTTAGGGTTAGGGTTAGGGTTAGGGTTAGGGTTAGGGTTAGGGTTAGGGTTAGGGTTAGGGTTAGGGTTAGGGTTAGGGTTAGGGTTAGGGTTAGGGTTAGGGTTAGGGTTAGGGTTAGGGTTAGGGTTAGGGTTAGGGTTAGGGTTAGGGTTAGGGTTAGGGTTAGGGTTAGGGTTAGGGTTAGGGTTAGGGTTAGGGTTAGGGTTAGGGTTAGGGTTAGGGTTAGGGTTAGGGTTAGGGTTAGGGTTAGGGTTAGGGTTAGGGTTAGGGTTAGGGTTAGGGTTAGGGTTAGGGTTAGGGTTAGGGTTAGGGTTAGGGTTAGGGTTAGGGTTAGGGTTAGGGTTAGGGTTAGGGTTAGGGTTAGGGTTAGGGTTAGGGTTAGGGTTAGGGTTAGGGTTAGGGTTAGGGTTAGGGTTAGGGTTAGGGTTAGGGTTAGGGTTAGGGTTAGGGTTAGGGTTAGGGTTAGGGTTAGGGTTAGGGTTAGGGTTAGGGTTAGGGTTAGGGTTAGGGTTAGGGTTAGGGTTAGGGTTAGGGTTAGGGTTAGGGTTAGGGTTAGGGTTAGGGTTAGGGTTAGGGTTAGGGTTAGGGTTAGGGTTAGGGTTAGGGTTAGGGTTAGGGTTAGGGTTAGGGTTAGGGTTAGGGTTAGGGTTAGGGTTAGGGTTAGGGTTAGGGTTAGGGTTAGGGTTAGGGTTAGGGTTAGGGTTAGGGTTAGGGTTAGGGTTAGGGTTAGGGTTAGGGTTAGGGTTAGGGTTAGGGTTAGGGTTAGGGTTAGGGTTAGGGTTAGGGTTAGGGTTAGGGTTAGGGTTAGGGTTAGGGTTAGGGTTAGGGTTAGGGTTAGGGTTAGGGTTAGGGTTAGGGTTAGGGTTAGGGTTAGGGTTAGGGTTAGGGTTAGGGTTAGGGTTAGGGTTAGGGTTAGGGTTAGGGTTAGGGTTAGGGTTAGGGTTAGGGTTAGGGTTAGGGTTAGGGTTAGGGTTAGGGTTAGGGTTAGGGTTAGGGTTAGGGTTAGGGTTAGGGTTAGGGTTAGGGTTAGGGTTAGGGTTAGGGTTAGGGTTAGGGTTAGGGTTAGGGTTAGGGTTAGGGTTAGGGTTAGGGTTAGGGTTAGGGTTAGGGTTAGGGTTAGGGTTAGGGTTAGGGTTAGGGTTAGGGTTAGGGTTAGGGTTAGGGTTAGGGTTAGGGTTAGGGTTAGGGTTAGGGTTAGGGTTAGGGTTAGGGTTAGGGTTAGGGTTAGGGTTAGGGTTAGGGTTAGGGTTAGGGTTAGGGTTAGGGTTAGGGTTAGGGTTAGGGTTAGGGTTAGGGTTAGGGTTAGGGTTAGGGTTAGGGTTAGGGTTAGGGTTAGGGTTAGGGTTAGGGTTAGGGTTAGGGTTAGGGTTAGGGTTAGGGTTAGGGTTAGGGTTAGGGTTAGGGTTAGGGTTAGGGTTAGGGTTAGGGTTAGGGTTAGGGTTAGGGTTAGGGTTAGGGTTAGGGTTAGGGTTAGGGTTAGGGTTAGGGTTAGGGTTAGGGTTAGGGTTAGGGTTAGGGTTAGGGTTAGGGTTAGGGTTAGGGTTAGGGTTAGGGTTAGGGTTAGGGTTAGGGTTAGGGTTAGGGTTAGGGTTAGGGTTAGGGTTAGGGTTAGGGTTAGGGTTAGGGTTAGGGTTAGGGTTAGGGTTAGGGTTAGGGTTAGGGTTAGGGTTAGGGTTAGGGTTAGGGTTAGGGTTAGGGTTAGGGTTAGGGTTAGGGTTAGGGTTAGGGTTAGGGTTAGGGTTAGGGTTAGGGTTAGGGTTAGGGTTAGGGTTAGGGTTAGGGTTAGGGTTAGGGTTAGGGTTAGGGTTAGGGTTAGGGTTAGGGTTAGGGTTAGGGTTAGGGTTAGGGTTAGGGTTAGGGTTAGGGTTAGGGTTAGGGTTAGGGTTAGGGTTAGGGTTAGGGTTAGGGTTAGGGTTAGGGTTAGGGTTAGGGTTAGGGTTAGGGTTAGGGTTAGGGTTAGGGTTAGGGTTAGGGTTAGGGTTAGGGTTAGGGTTAGGGTTAGGGTTAGGGTTAGGGTTAGGGTTAGGGTTAGGGTTAGGGTTAGGGTTAGGGTTAGGGTTAGGGTTAGGGTTAGGGTTAGGGTTAGGGTTAGGGTTAGGGTTAGGGTTAGGGTTAGGGTTAGGGTTAGGGTTAGGGTTAGGGTTAGGGTTAGGGTTAGGGTTAGGGTTAGGGTTAGGGTTAGGGTTAGGGTTAGGGTTAGGGTTAGGGTTAGGGTTAGGGTTAGGGTTAGGGTTAGGGTTAGGGTTAGGGTTAGGGTTAGGGTTAGGGTTAGGGTTAGGGTTAGGGTTAGGGTTAGGGTTAGGGTTAGGGTTAGGGTTAGGGTTAGGGTTAGGGTTAGGGTTAGGGTTAGGGTTAGGGTTAGGGTTAGGGTGTGGGTTAGGGTTAGGGTTAGGGTTAGGGTTAGGGTTAGGGTTAGGGTTAGGGTTAGGGTTAGGGTTAGGGTTAGGGTTAGGGTTAGGGTTAGGGTTAGGGTTAGGGTTAGGGTTAGGGTTAGGGTTAGGGTTAGGGTTAGGGTTAGGGTTAGGGTTAGGGTTAGGGTTAGGGTTAGGGTTAGGGTTAGGGTTAGGGTTAGGGTTAGGGTTAGGGTTAGGGTTAGGGTTAGGGTTAGGGTTAGGGTTAGGGTTAGGGTTAGGGTTAGGGTTAGGGTTAGGGTTAGGGTTAGGGTTAGGGTTAGGGTTAGGGTTAGGGTTAGGGTTAGGGTTAGGGTTAGGGTTAGGGTTAGGGTTAGGGTTAGGGTTAGGGTTAGGGTTAGGGTTAGGGTTAGGGTTAGGGTTAGGGTTAGGGTTAGGGTTAGGGTTAGGGTTAGGGTTAGGGTTAGGGTTAGGGTTAGGGTTAGGGTTAGGGTTAGGGTTAGGGTTAGGGTTAGGGTTAGGGTTAGGGTTAGGGTTAGGGTTAGGGTTAGGGTTAGGGTTAGGGTTAGGGTTAGGGTTAGGGTTAGGGTTAGGGTTAGGGTTAGGGTTAGGGTTAGGGTTAGGGTTAGGGTTAGGGTTAGGGTTAGGGTTAGGGTTAGGGTTAGGGTTAGGGTTAGGGTTAGGGTTAGGGTTAGGGTTAGGGTTAGGGTTAGGGTTAGGGTTAGGGTTAGGGTTAGGGTTAGGGTTAGGGTTAGGGTTAGGGTTAGGGTTAGGGTTAGGGTTAGGGTTAGGGTTAGGGTTAGGGTTAGGGTTAGGGTTAGGGTTAGGGTTAGGGTTAGGGTTAGGGTTAGGGTTAGGGTTAGGGTTAGGGTTAGGGTTAG